>NC_069675.1:101884262-102026359 GCF_023699985.2 Odocoileus virginianus
TCTCTGCCAGAGCGGTGGTGGGAGGGGGCTGCTCCTGGCCACAGCTGTCACCTGCTGGCCGTGGGCATAGTGACTCCACCGTGGGTCCCGAGCCACCCTGAGGCTCTGAGGCTCCCAGCCTGGCGCGCCTGGAGCATGTGGCCGCACGTGCCCAGCTCATGACGGCTGTGGGATGGTCCAGACTGAGCCTATGCAGGTGGCCTGCTTCCAAACACCTGCAGTGACTTCCTCAGCCTCCTGGGGAGGCTGGACTAGATCTTTTCTGGTCTGTTTTAAATCCACACCTGAGGCCATTCAAAGTCAGGATGTTGTAATGCAGAGGAGCTTTGGATAGGACTCCTGTCTGGCTTGGCCTACAGATGCTTCTGGGTGCTCCCACCACCTGCCCTCGTCCTCCGCTGCTTCTGCAGGAGGAGGTGGTGCGGTGCTACCTGCACCTTGGCTGTGGGCCTGGCGTCTTAGCAGCTCCATTTCCTCCTGGAAATGGGTGGCTCTTGTCCTGACCTAGACCTTGCCCATCAGGAGAAGGCTTTCTGGAGTCTTCTAGCCCATCTCTTATTAACTTTCACGCACCCAGTAAGGGAGTAGTGGGTCTCTGTGACACAGCCTTGGGGACGAGGGCTCAGGGATGCCCCAGGCCTCTTCCCAGTCCAGGGCAGAGGACAGCAAGTGCTAAGGCAGAGAGGCACATGGCGTGTCTCCCTGGGGCTTGGGCTCTCCTGGGGTTGGAGCTGGAGGGACCCATTTGCAAGCCCGCAGCAAGACTTATCCGCAGACTGCAGGGGGCCTGTGAGGCACAGGGGTTCAGCTGAATGAGAGGGTTGTGGTCTCTGGCCCCCAGGAGCGTTTGAGGGGTGGGCTGGAGGGGTGTTGAGCCTGGAGGGCTGCTCCGAGCTACGTGGCTCGGGCCCTGGGGGGCACCCGAGCCTGGCCTGCTTCGCTGAGACTGCGTGCGAACCTGCTCGCTGAGGGTGGTGGTGCTGATGGACGCTCCAGTGCGGCCCCTTCTCCCGCACAGCTGGGACGCAGCTGTGGCCCTCACTCGCCCGTGCTGGCCTAGGGGAGCTGAGGGATGCAGGCAGGTGTAGCCGCAGGGGAGGGAGACCAGAGAGCTGGTGTGGAAGGTGCGCATGAGCCCAGCTCTGACCGTGCTGTCTCTGCCGTCACCCTGGGCCGGGTGGTGGGCTGCAGTGCAGATGGGGTGTGGGGCCCTGGAGAAAGTGCGTGTGGGGCCCTCAGGGCGGGAGGTGCCGGAAGCCGCAGGCGTGGCCCTCGGGGTCCTGGTGTCCTGGCGCGCTCGGACCAGGCCTCCCCACAGGTACTGGAGCTCCCTGCGGAACCTGGTGGTGTCCCTGCTCAACTCCATGAAGTCCATCATCAGCCTGCTCTTCCTTCTCTTCCTCTTCATCGTGGTCTTCGCTCTGCTGGGCATGCAGCTCTTTGGGGGGCAGTAAGTGAGGCTGGGCCCCCTAGGGGCAGGGCTCAGGGGACAGTACTGCTGGGTTCCCACTCTGCTTCCCCCACAAAGGCCCTAAGAAGGGCTGCTGGCCCAGACACAGCCTCCAGATGCCAGCCCTCCTGGGCCCAGTGGACCTGCTTCTGTCTGTCCAAGACCCTTGTTCTTCTCAGGTTCAACTTCCAGGATGAGACTCCGACAACCAACTTTGACACCTTCCCTGCTGCCATCCTCACTGTCTTCCAGGTAAGGCTCTTGGCTCTGGACTAAGTCGTGGATGCGGGGCTTTGTGGGTGCGGGGGAGGCAGCCTGCCGTCAGCCCCTCAGTGCCCGTGAGGACACAGGCACAGTGGGCCTCTATGTCAGGCCCCGGTTAGGACCCGGCTTGGGAGCCTGCCAGGGGCAGGTGGATGTCCTGGGAAACCCTGGCTTCAGTTGTCGATTAGCTCTCTGCTGGATACCTGGAACTGATTACAGCTGTCTTTGTCCTTTGCAAATACAGCGGAAAGCTGTCCCCAGGCTTCTCCCTCCAGGGGCTTGGCCGAGCAGCCCCTTGGCTCTCCTTGTATCTGGACACACACTCCCCGTAGCCCCTGGGGGCAAGTAGGTCAGGGCCCCATTCGTGGTGGCATCTGTGTTCCCTCCTGAGAACTGTCTTGGTTGAGTGCTCTCCCCATCACAGAGCTATGGCTTGCACCTCCACGACGGGTCTCCCCCATGTGATAAGGCAAACATCTCTGTCCCACACAGTGCCCTTGGCCATGTCTGAGACCAGGCAGGATGAGGGCGGGGGTGGGCGTCCATGATGGAGCTTAGAGAAGCCCCCACTCCACAGGCACTCTGGCCAGGGTCCTGCCTACCCTCAGCTACTGCTGGAGCTACGACAGGTATGAGGAGCGGGGACCTTGGGGCCCCTCTCCCAAAGGAAGGGGACTTCCCAGCTGACGGTTTGAACAACCTGCTGACGGAGTGACCCAGTCCGGTCATTTCACCCCCTGAGCCCTCCCGGTCTGGGGGAGCCCTGTAGCTTCTCCGCCCCCAGGACCAGTGGGTAGAGCCCTCTCCTTCCAGAGGGTCGTCCTCTCCCGGCCTGACCAGACTCCAGACCCTGCACTGTCACTGCCCGCTTCCCATCTGACCCCATCCCGAGTCCTGTGGCTTCTCCTCCTCTGAGCTCAAAGGTCTGGAGTGCCAGTGAGCTCACTGCCCTTCTTACCGTCTTTGTCAAGGCATCCACGGATGATGCAGAGCAGTGTCTGGTCTTTTAAGGAGGCTGAGAGGGTAGTTAAGGCTGGAGGAGGCTGAGCAGATCGCCAGGGACAGGCACATAACGCCCTCAGGATGACACTGGGCCAATGGCCTGAGAGCCCAGGGTGGAGCCCCTGCTTCTGAATGGGGTTGGAGAGGGAGGCATGTGACGGGGTGGGGTGGAGCAGGAGGACAGCTTGAACTCTGCTCCCAGTGAGGCTGCCCCTGTGGAAGAGCGCCGACCATGCCCACAGGTGGAGGGGAGCCGCTCCTAAGACATGGAAATAGCAGATGAATGCAGCTGCCTTCAACCCTCAGATGGCTAAAGGTTAAAGGAAGAGGGGCACCTCAGAACCAAGAATATCGGGTTAATATGACAAATAACTAACAATCCTGGAAGTAAAAATATAGCTATTTAAAAAAACAAATAGAGGGTGAACCGTACACTGATGTGGTCCTAGTGAGAACTGGGGAGCCGGCAGGCATGGAAGACCTGAGCCCACTGTGGCTCAGAGGTGCAGAGAAGGTGCCAGCAACCTTCCAGAAAGAGCTGAGACCTGGAAACTGCCCAGTAAAGAGAAAATCTTAAAATCTGTTGTAGAAAGAAGGACTTCCTGTGAAGAATGCAAGTCTGATGGCAGAAGGTTGGGGAAAAGTAACTAAAATATCGGAGGACAGTCTCCGTTGTTCTGGAAGAGTGCACGATCTGAGGTGGAGGAGACACATCCAGACGCAGACGCTGGGGGGAAAGCACTGCAGGTGTGATGCAGGTGCATCTAGGGCGGTGGAGGCGGGGGGATGCAGTAACCCGGGGAGAAGCAGAAAACCCAGGCGGTTTCATAAATGGAATAATTTATGAATAGTAATTGAAAAATCTACCTATCCTGGCCACCACGCTGACAGTTTTAACAACTGAATTCTGCCAACTGTTTAAGAACAGTTACTCCAGTTTTATACAGATGACTCCAGAGAAGATAAAAAGGAAGTACCCACCCTTTATGAAACTGGACTAATCTTGATATGAAAATGCCATATAAAGACAATATGAGAGAAGAAAAATATATATTACCATCACACACAGAGAGACAAGACATCCTCAGGGAAATAAGAACCAATTCAACTTGGATGTACTTAAAGATCATCTTTATGATCAACTTGAATTTACCCTAGAAATGCAAAATTTACCCTAGAAATGCAAGATGACTTAACATTAGAAAGTCTATTACTGTAACTCATCACCTTAACAGACTGAAGAAGGGAAAGAGTGTGCCATCAGAAAGAGCATCTGAGCTCCAGCAAAAGCACAACCAAGCACCAGAGTGAGAAGCAGACGGGATGAGATGAGCGACTGTGTTAATTGTGGAAGCTGGGTGATGAGTGTGTGGGGGTGCATCACACCCTGTACTCTGTGTGTGTTTGATAAAACCCAGCACTCTTGCAGACAGAAGCTCTTAGCAGACTATGCCAGTATCAGTGGTCTTGGTGCAGTAGAATAAGAAAAAGATGAAATAAAATTTCTTAGGATTGCCAAGGAAGAAAGAAAAATGTCATTATTCACAGATGAAATATTTATGTACTCAGAACACTTGTGTTGTCACTGCAGATGGTGTGGGATAGTTTGGTTATCCATAGAGAAAAAAAGGAAGTTGGATTTCCACCTCGTAGCAGATTTGAAAATCAGCTCAGATGAATTAAGACATGAATGTGAAAAGCAAATTTCAAATTTTAGAACATACAGGAGAGTACTGTTACTAACTGAAGGCCTTCTTAAGGAAGAGATAAAAATGCACAGATCATAAGTGAAACGTTTGGCAAATTTGACTATTGAAATACAAATTTCTGCATCCAAAAATCACCATAGCGTGTCAAATGAGTCATAGGCTGGAGCAGACATTTCCACAGCATCAGCCAATAAACAGCGACCAGAATAAATAGCAACCAGAACGAGGGCGTCCCAGGTGGCGCTAGTGGTAAAAAATCCACCTGCCAATGCAGGAAGCTCCAGAGACACAGTTTCGATCTGCGGGTTGGGAAGATCTCCTGGAGTAGGAAGCGACAACCCGCCTCAGTATTCTTGCTGGAAAATTCCATGGGCAGAGGAGTGTGGCGGGCTACAGGCCATGGGGCTGCAAAAAGTCAGACATGACTGAACAACTGAGCAGAGCAATCAGAAGAAACAAAAACGTGCACACATCAGAAAGGGGAAGCAGCAGCAGAAAGGGCCCCGTGCGTAGGAAGGAGCTCGGGGCGAGGAGCGGCGGGAGAGCAGAGCTGTAAAACCAGCCTCTGTTACTCGCAGTCAGGGCGGTGCGAAGTAAACCTGTCTCAGGCTAGCTGAGATTAAGAAACCCAACAGTCTCAAGCTTTAGAGAAACTGAAAGGTCTCTCAGTTGTGTCCAACTCTCTGTGACCCCCATGAACTATACAGTCCATAGAATTCTCCAGGCCAGAATACTGGTGTGGGTAGCCTTTCCCTTCTCCAGGGGATCTTCCCAACCCAGGGATCGAACCCAGGTCTCCCACATTGCAGGCGGATTCTTTACCAGCTGAGCCACAAGGGAAGCCCCAAGTTTTAGAGAGGATGTGGAGAAATGAGGATTCCCTTGTGGTGTTGGTGGGTTGATAGAACCACTTTGGAAACTAATGTCACAGTATCTAACCCACTGGCACTCACACACAAGTTGTTCCTGTTGTGGGTGCATGCCCTGGAAGGTCCCTGGCCAAATGCACAGACACCTGTGAGACCATGGAGGCGGCACCACACATGGTAGCGAAACCCCGGAGACCTCTTCATCGTTCATCCTCAGGAGAGTGATAAGAAGAGTGTATTCTGTCTGGGCAGCAGGACCATGAATGAATGACCTGGAATTAACTATATTAACATGGATCAGAAGCAATGTTAATCTAAAAAAAGCAAGATTCAGAATAATGCAAATCATATGATACTATTTAATTAACTTTAAAAATTGAAGTAGAGTTGATTTACAGTGTTATGTTAATTTCTGCTGTATAGCAAAGTGACTCAGTTATACATATACATATATATATATATATATATATATATATATATATTCTTTTTTCCATTCTTGTCCGTTATGGTTTAGCATATGATACTATTTAAATAAGCATGGAAACATCTTGTTTCCAAACATACTGCGTAACAATATTGTTTACGGTATATATACAAGTAGAACTATAAAAGCCTGCATGGGAATGAGTAACACCAACGTCAGGGCTAGGCTGGTGTGGGGAGAGGAGCAATGAGACTGAGGATTTCTACTCAAGGACCTTCTTGGTACATTTTTTTTTTTTTACATTAGCTTATTTTATTTTTTTCCATATCACCTTATATATTTCTGTTGGCCATGAGGTAATGCAAAGCAAATATTTTTTTAAATATTAAAAAATAAAATGCTTTTATTTTTTTAACCTTTTTTGTATTTTTAAAAATTTATTTATTTTTAATTGAAGGCTAACTGCTTTACAATATTGGTTTGATTTCTGCCATACCTCAGCATGAATTAACCATTGGTGTACATATGTCCCCTCCCTCTTGAATACCCTTCCCCTTCAGCTACATTTTAATGTTTTATTTCTTAAGCTGGGAGTAGGTACACAGAACTTTAAATATTATTCATTGTACCTTTCTGAATGTTTGAAATAATAGTTTAAAATTAAATGAATACAAAAATATAAACTAAGTTAACATTAACCAAGAGAAATCTGGTGTAATAGTAACATCAGCCAAAATAGAAGGTGAAAAAAAAAGCTTTAGTGAAAAGAAGAAGCTACATTTCATAACAATAAAGGGAAGATGCAGTGTAAGAACACGGTCCCCAAAAGCAAAAACTGAAAGAATTACAAAGAGAAATAAAAAGTCCACTCTCTTTTCAGGGATATATATTTCCAGCAAACTGAAGGATGAAGCTGATAAGAGATTAGAAAGCATGAGGAATCAGCTGATGCATACAAGAACTTGCACAACTGACAGTGGGTAAAACACTCATCTGGGGGCGCAGAGAACTTCTGCGGAAGTTGGCCACTTGTTAAATCGCTCCGGAAATCCCTACAAGTATTAAAGAACTGCTCTCCTGCAGTGAACATGCTTTTTATAAAAAGCAGGTTTTACTTATTTAGTTACAATTTGGCCACACTCTGTGACACGTGGGATCTTATTTCCCTGTCCAGGGATCGAATCTGCACCCCCTGCACTGGGACGTGGCATCTTAACCACTGCACCACCAGAGAAGTCACAGAGCACATCCTTAACGTTACTTAAATAAATAGAAACCACCAATAAACAATCACATAAAATCGTCCCCATGTTTGAAAGCTGAGGGATTGCGTTGAAGAAGACATCACAGTGGACACTACAGAATACTTAGAACTAAATAATAATTAGCAAAACTCACAGGATGAGTTTGAAGCAATGCTTAGAGAAAAATTTAGAATCTTAGAAGCAAGTATCAAAATAAGAAAATGACTAAAGAGAATGGCTGAAAATAAATATGTTAAATACTCATCTTAAAAATTAAAAAAAAAGAAATGATAGAGTAAACCAAAGAGAAACTGAAAGCAGGAAAAAAATAATGCTAAGAGCAGATGTTAGTGAAACAGAAAACTGACATGCCAAGATAACAAAATCATAAAAAGTTCATCATCAGTAAGCGCATGGGCGTGCAGTCGTGTCCGACTCTTTGCCACCCATTGAACTGCAGCCCTCTGGGGGCCACAGCTGTGTACAGATGTGTACCCTCCAGGGATGGCACCACCCGGCGTTTCTGGGCTGGTGTCTCCAAGTGTCTTGAGTGTGTGACAGGTGTCCTGGGGGCCTGTGTCAGGACAGTAATTGATCAGAAGATCAGACTCCATCCGAGCCTCCTGGCTCCACTTCTGAGTTCTCTCCCCCCATCGCTCTGTGAGGCAGGAGCTTTGTTTTGTCCACTGAGGAACATAAGGCCTGGAGGTTGCCTGGCACACAGCAGGCACTGTTTGCTCAGTGAAGGTAGATGCAAGTAGTCTGAAATAAAGTTCTCAAGAATCAAATCCAATTCTGTATAAAGTAGAACTTCATAGTTAAACTGCACTTATCTCAGTAATATAATAATTTGTCAATGTAATTTCCTGGTCTCTACATGTTAAAGAGAAAAATAAGCATATCAATAGATGTAGAAAGATAAAACATTGACATTATGATGAAAAACATGTTATACAAAGAACTTAAAATACTAAGGACTCAGAAACAAGAAAGCAACCCAAAACAAACCCACAGCTAGGTGGGATAGCTAATATGGATGAGCTTCCTTTTTGAAGGGACAGAAATGTTCTAAAATTGACTGTGGTAGTGGTTGCATATATGTGTGAATGTACTAAAAACCACTGAACTGTACACTTTAAATGACTGATTTATATGGTATGTTAACTATATCTCTTAATTTCTTCTAAGAATACCTTAGAAGAAAGGGAGTAGCCCTCATAGTCAACAGAAGAGCCCAGAATGCAGCACTTGGGTCAATCTCAAAAATGCCAGAACGATCTCTGTTCGTCTCCAAGGCAAACCATTCAGTATCACAGTAATCCGAGTCTATGCCGAAGAAGCTGAAGTTGAACATTTCTATGATGACCTACAAGACCTTTTAGAATTAACACCAATAAAAGATGTCCTTTTCATCATAGGGGACTGGAATGCAAAAGTAGGAAGTCAAGACATACCTGGAGTAACAGGCAAGTTTGGCCTTGGAGTACAACATGAAGCAGGACAGAGGCTAACAGAGTTTTGCCAAGAGAACACACTGGTCACAGCAAACACCTTCTTCCAACAATGCAAGAGATGACTCTACACATGGACATCACCAGATGGCTAACACTGAAATCAGATTGATTATATTCTTTGCACCCGAAGATGGAAAAGCTCTATACAGTCAGCAAAAACAAGACTGGGAGATGACTGTGGCTCACATCATGAACTCCTTATTGCCAAATGCAGACCTAAATTGGAGAAAGTAGGGAAAACCACTAGACCATTCAGGTATGACCTAAATCAAAGTGGAAGTGACAAATAGATTCAAGGGATTAGATCTGATAGACAGAGTGCCTGAAGAACCTTGGACAGAGGTTCGTGACATTGTACAGGAGGCTGTCCATGATCAAGACCATCCCCAAGAAAAAGAAATGCAAAAAGGCAAAATGGTTGTCTGAGGAGGCCTTACAAATAACTGAGAAAGGAAGAGAAGTGAAAGGCAAAAGGGAAAAGGAAAGATATATTCATCTGAATGCAGAGTTCCAAAGAAAAGTAAGGAGAAATAAGAAAGCCTTCCTCAGTGATCAATGCAAAGAAATAGAGGAAAACAATAGAATGGGAAAGACTAGAGGTCTCTTCAAGAAAATTAGAGATACCAAGGGAACATTTCAAAGATGGGCACAATAGAGGACAGAAATGGTATGGACCTAATAGAAGCAGAAGATATTAAGAAGAGTGGTAGGAATACACAGAAGAACTATATAAAAAAGATCTTCATGACCCAGATAACCACGATGGTGTGATCACTCACCTAGAGCCAGACATCCTGGAGTCCAAAGTCAAGTGGGCCTTAGGAAGCATCACTATGAACAAAGCTAGTGGAAGTGATAGAATTCCACCTGAACTATTCCAAGTCCTAAGAGATGATGCTGTTAAAGTGCTGCACTCAATATGCCAGCAAATTTGGAAAACTCAGCAGTGTCCACTGGACTGAAAAAGGTCAGTTTTCATTTCAATCCCAAAGAAAGGCAATGCCAAAGAATGTTCTAACTACCACACAATTGCACTCATCTCACACATTAGCACAGTAATGCTCAAAATTCTCCAAGCGAGGCTTCAATAATACGTGAACCGTGAACTTCCAGATTTAGAAAAGGCAGAGGAACCAGAGATCATATTGCCAACATCCATTGGAGCATTGAAAAGTGGAATTCCAGAAAAACGTATGCTTTCTTGACTACACCAAAGCCTTTGACTGTGTGGATCACAGGAAACTGTGGAACATTCTTCAAGAGATGGGAATACCAGATCGGCTTACCTGTCTCCTGAGAAATCTGTATGCAGGTCAAGGAGCAATAGTTGGAAATGGAAATGGAACAACGGACTGGTTCCAAATTGGGAAAGAAGTACATCAAGGCTGTATATTGTCACCCTGCTTATTTAACTTACGTGCAGAGCATATCATGGGAAATGCTGGGCTGGATGAAGCACCAGCTGGAATCAAGGTTGCTGGGAAAAATATCAATAACCTCAGATATGCAGATGACACCATTCTTATGGCAGAAAGCAAAGAGGCACTAAAGAGCCTCTTGATGAAAGTGAAAGAGGAGAGTGAAAAAGTTGACTTAAAACTCAGCATTCAAAAAACAAAGATCATGGCATCCGGTCCCATCACTTCATGGCAAACAGATGGGGAAACAGTGGCAACAGTGACAGACTTTATTTTCTTGTGTTCCAAAATCACTGCAGCCGGTGACTGAAGCCATGAAATTAAAAGACGCTTACTCCTTGGAAGAAAAGCTATGACCAACCTAGATAGCATATTGAAAAGCAGAGATATTACCTTGCTGACAAAGGTCCTTCTAGTCAAAGCTATGGTTTTCCAGTAGTTCTGTGTGGATTTGAGAGTTGGACCATAAAGAAGGCTGAGTGCCGAAAAATTGGTGCTTTTGAACTGTGGTGTTGGAGAAGACTCTTGAGAGTCCCTCGGACTGCAAGGAGATCCAACCAATCCATCCTAAAGGAAATCAGTCCTGAATATTCTTTGGAAGGACTGAAGCTGAAGCTCCAATACATTGGCCACCTGATGTGAAGAAGTGACTCATTGGAAAAGACCCTGGTACTGGGAAAGATTGAAGGCAGGAGGAGAAGGGGATACCTGTATGAGATGGTTGGATGGCATCACCGACTCGATGGACATGAATTTGAGCGAGCTCCAGGAGTTGGTGATGGACAGGCATGCTGCAGTTCAAGGGGTCGCAAAGAATTGGACACGACTGAGCAACTGAATGAACTATATCTAAATAAAACTGTTATTTTAGAACAACCATAGCAAACATTGCAGATAAAAGATTGTTGATGGTGAATTTCATGTGCAACTTGACTGGACCATGGGGTGCCTAGATTGAACACTATTTCTGGGTGTGTCTATGACGGTGTTTCTGGATGACATGAACATTTGAATTGGAGGACTGAGAAAGCAGATGTGGGAGCTTCATCTAGTCCACTGTAGGCTTGAGTAGAGCAAAGGGCTGAGTAAGGGAGAGTCCATTCTTGCTGCCCAAATATGTTTGAGCTGGGGCATTCAGTTTCTCTTGCCCTTGGACTCAGATTTGGGCTGAAACTTACACTGTCATCTCTCCCAGTCAGTTGTGGGCCTTGGGACTTACTCTCCATAATCACAAGATAAGCCATACCCAGACATCTCCTATTGCTTCTGTTTCTCTGGAGAACTCAGACTAATACTGGTTGACAGCATTATGACTAAATAGAAACCAAGGGTAGCTAGTATTCAGGCAGTTGAAGTCAATGTAATAAGAAAAAGGAAGAGGTAGGAGGACTGGAAAGGAATAGACAAATGATGTGATTACATAGAAACCCAGAGAATCAGTTAGAAATAATAAGGGAATTCACCAGTGCTGCTGAACACAAGAGGAGCATTCAAAAGATAGAGCTTTTCTATGTACCTGTATCGATAAATTAGAATATTCAATTAAAATGAAAGATTTCACTTACAGTAATTATAAAAGCTATGAGTTACCCAGAAATACATCCACAAGAAATATGCAAGACTTCCACATGTGAAATTATAACGTGTTATTAAAAGACCTGAAGAACTGAAAACAAATGTCTTTAAATGGGAAGCCTCACTGTTGTAAAGGGATCAGTTCTCCCTAATTTAATCAGTGATTCAAATCCCAACAGGACTTCTCTTGGAATTCAGCATGTTGATTCTATGGGACAGTAAATATCCAAGAATAGCAAAGACAATTCAAGGTGGAATGATTTGCCCCACTGTGTATCAAGACTTACTATAGAGCTACCATAATGAAGATTTTAACGTCTAAAGACAAAGTATCAGAGAACAGACTAGGAAGCCCAGAAATATGCCCAGGCTTTTGTAGGAAGTTGGTCATATTAAAAAGATGGTGTTTAAATCAATGGGGGATGGGTGGAGTGGGCAGTAGGGGTGGAATGGTCAAAAAACGAGCCTTCTGTGTGGGAGAAAAGTTGATCTTCATCCCCATGGTAGACAGAATGTAACCACTGCACAAAAACTCCAGTTGAATTAGAGATCTAGAAACCAAATTTTAAAATGACTCAAAGAAAATGTAGGAAAATTCGTCATGACCTTGGGATGGAGAGGGACTTCTTAAGAGGCAAAAAGCAGAAACCATAAGGGAAAGAGTGATATATTTGACTTCATTAAACTTTTTAATAATTCAACAAATTAGTTAAAAGCAAAAGGACACAGCAGATTTCTCCAGCAGACGCTGGAGACAGAGGACTGGCATATGCAAGACTCACTTTACTTCTTGTTTAAATTAATTTATTTATTTTAATTGGAAAAGAAAAGAATATACATATGGAAGTCAGTAAGAAAAGATGAGTCACGAGAAATATAAGCCGAAGAGTTGAAAGGGCCACAGAAAGGAGATCTGAGCAGAGGTCCCACCTGACTGGCTGCCTCTTCACCCTGCAGGCTGGAAGCTATCAAAGGGTGTGACGGTGCTCAGTTTGGGACGAGGGTGTGAGGAAGACAGAGCCTGAGTTGTTGATGGGACAGTAATTTGGGATAAGCGCTTTGGAAACATCTAGTTCAGTCGAGAATGTGCAGAACCTATGATCCAGCAGGCCCAGTTCTATACAAACTTCATGCACACAGTGGGGCACACTGGCAAAACCTCAAAGTGCCAGTCAGGAAGATGGGTGAACGTGTGGAAGGGCCCTATGCAGCGCTTTCCAGGAACAGTGGGCTTACGTGTCCACGTGGGCCAACTTCAAGGATGCAACAGTGAATGAACAGGGTGGTGTATGTAGTCTGACACTTTTCTCTGCATGTTTAGAGCACACATGGTATATTTTGTGTGTGTACATGTGTGTTGTGTAGATGGGAATGCACCCCAGATTCGTGATCGTGGTTGCCTGTCAAGGTTGATCATGGGCGGTGGGACCTGATGCAAATATGACAAAATGTCAGCAGTCTCCATCTTGAGTGGTGGATGCAAGAAAGTCTGTTATCTTATCCCCTTGCACTTTTCCAAAATACAATGGAAAACGAGACCCGTTTCCCGATGGGGCAAGGATTGCGTGTAGCCGCCTTCGTAGCCTGGACCCACTGGCCTGAGGGAGGTAGCTGCTTGGAGGGTCAGAGGCCGCAGCTGCTGTCCGGCCCTGAGAGCTCACGCCCCCCTGAGCCCTGGGTTCCTCACCTGTGCTGCAGTGGCCTGGCAGCTGGGACGCGGAAGCCCGCCGGGCGGACCCCAGGCAGCCCAAGGCTGGCCTCCTTGCCCTTGCTCGCCTTCTCTCCGGAGAGCTCCCTTTCCATTCTTGGCGGAGACTCAGCCCAGCAGCCACGACGGCCCTTCTGGAAGTTTCTTTGGAGGCCCCTGGGCTACCTCGAGTGTCACCCAAGAAGCTGTGTGTGCACACACGTGTGCCCTGGGCTCAGCCGTCTCTCCCTGGGCATGCGTGTGGGCGCCGGTGGCTGTGGACGTGCCTGGGTGCTCTCCCTCC
The DNA here is from genome assembly GCF_023699985.2 of Odocoileus virginianus. Taxonomy (NCBI): domain Eukaryota; kingdom Metazoa; phylum Chordata; class Mammalia; order Artiodactyla; family Cervidae; genus Odocoileus; species Odocoileus virginianus. The sequence continues at coordinate 101,897,723 of NC_069675.1, forward strand.
CTTCCCCTGCAGATCCTGACCGGGGAGGACTGGAACGCGGTGATGTACCATGGGATCGAATCGCAAGGTGGAGTTAGCAAAGGCATGTTCTCGTCCGTGTACTTCATCGTCCTGACGCTGTTTGGGAACTGTATCCTCTGTGGGCTGGGTGAGGGGGTAGGTGCCTCCTGGGTCCCTCTCCTCCTCCCCCACCTTGGTGGGGTAGGAAGGGAGGACTTGGGGAAAGACGTGGGCTTTTAGCTTGAGGGCAGCTGTTTGTTTTGCTTTCACTTTAATTTAAATTAATAATTAGGTCTTGGCACCAAGCTTTTAAAAACCTCTCCCTGGTAGAAATGAATCTGCAGGGAAGCACAAGGCAAGGTCTTGTGTGGCGGATGCTCCTCAGGCTTGTGTCTGGAGTCGGGTGGGGGTTCTGCAGGGTCAGGGCAAGCCCAGCTGGGGAGGCTCTGCAGCGGGTGCCCCCATCCTGCCTGACTGGAGTGTTTCCCTGCGACTGGACTCCAAGGGGCATGACCTCCATCCTGCTTTCTGGGCGTGGCGAGGCTTCTGGGTCACCCACAGCTGCGGTCAATGCCAGGAAGCTGCAGCTGACCTCAGTGTGCTGTCTTGTGGGCCTGCTGCAGCCCTGCATAGGTTCGTCCATGAGGCGGAACCCTGGGCTGTGGTTCCCCCTGAGTCCCAGGGTATTAATACCTCCTTGCCTGACAGGGGGGCCTGAGCTACAAGGTCACCTACCCAGAGATTTGCATCAAGGAGGCTAGGGGGCCGCTGCCTAGCAGCTGGGCTGGGCTATGTCTGATGGGGGCTGACATGGCTGGAGGGTTGGGGGATCAGGGGACACCAAGGAAGGAGGCAAGGCTGGCCAGGACCTGGGGAGATGGGCCCCTGTGTTGCATGGAGGGAGCCATGGCCTGACCCTGGGGAGGCTGGGGCATAGACGTCCTTCCTTAGCTGGAGCCCCCAGATACCCTGCTGAACGTCTTCCTGGCCATCGCCGTGGACAACCTTGCCAATGCTCAGGAGCTGACCAAGGTACGCACCTGCAGCCCAGGGATGGGTGGATGGGGGTCAATCCATGTCACTCTGGAGAGGCTGCGGCGTCATGAGGGGGGCCAGGTCCTGCTTTAGGAACGTGTGGCCACTGTCCAGGGGCTCTCCTCAAGTCCTGGACATGCAGGGGTGTGGGGGCACTGAAGAGGCAGGGTGCACCATGCCAGGAAGGGGACTGACCGTGAGGGCCACTTCTGGTAGGTCAAGACTTGGGAAGGATGACCAGAAAAACAGGAGGTGGTGTGGGAGCAGGAGGTGGCCCACAGGAGATGCAACCCACAGGCAGACCTGGATGATGGGGATGCGGGCTGCCCTGGTCTCAGGATCGAAGGGCACTGTGGCTTCACTGTGTGAAGTGGGGGCCGTGTCCTCTCAGAGTGCGAGCCATCATGAGGTGGGCCCTAGGGGACATCTGGTCTGAACACCCTAAAGGGCAGTGAGGGGACCCTGTGGTCATCTCTGGGTGGTGAGGACAGCCTGTGGTCATCCCCGGGAGGGGAGGGCCCCCTATGTTCATCCCCAGATGCTGAGGGGACCCTGTGATCCTCTCTGGGAGGTGAGGGGGCCCCTGTGTTTGGTTTCCTGTGTGGATGGCTGAGCTCGAGTGGCCCTTGTGTGGTGCTGCCCTTGGATTCTGGGCCCGGCTGGTGGCTGGAGGAGCAGCTGGTGTCTGTTCCCAGCACGTCCGCACCCAGCGGGATGGCTTTCTGTCCAGGCTGTGCCCCGCGGGAGCCAGCTGATAGTCGTCTCGCATCCCTGAGCCTGTGGGGGATATGATCACACATGCCTCCCCGTGGCGTCCCTCCAGATGACGCAGCCCCTGCCCGGTTACTCTCATGCTGTCTGTCCCGGACGGTGCCGGCCGCCCGCCGTTTCAGCCTCGGGCTGGCGCTTTGACAAGCCTGGCTGCTGGCCCGGAGGGGCTGTGGTCCAGAGGCCTGAGGACGCTCTGACCCTCACAGGCACACACCTGCTGTCTGTGTGCGTGTGCCTGGGTGCACACCTGTGTGTCTGTCTGTACGCTTGCCCCCGCTGTCCCTGACAGCCTACCGCTTGTGTTGTACCCACTCAGTCCTGCACATCCAAAGACTCTTAACACTGTCCCTGCTCTGGGGCTTGACTTGGGTCTCCCCTGGGGAAGCTGGGCTCTGGACGTCTCGGCAGGCCGCAGAGACTCTGGTGCCCAAGTGCTCCTGCCAGCGCACGCTGTGCAGGGGCCCTGCCTCCCCACCTGGCCCCCCGGGAAGAATGTTCCCCCAGGGGCTCGTGGGTGCGCCCGCCTCTACCTCTGCTTGACTGGGCGGGGCTGTGCCTGTGGGTCTGGACCCCTCCCTTCCTCTGAGGCTCGGGAATCCCCCTGGCCTTCCTATTCCTGCTGTCAGCCAGTTGCTGGACTGAATCTCGCAATCCAGGAGCGGCTGGAGAGCGGCCCAAGCCCCTGGCTGGGGGGCCGGTGCAGCCACAGAGCACTCCTGGTCTCAGGATTCCTGGAGCCACGTGAACCAGGGCTGCCCAGTAGCCTTGGTGATCTGGCACCAGCTGTCCTGAGCTTGAGGTCAAAGTTCTCACTGCCCCTTCAAGGTTGTCAGTGGGAGGACATATTGACAGGTCATGTCCTGGGCTCCTGTCTCCATGCCCAGACACCCTGGGTGGTGGCCCCTTTGGACAAACTGCCCTAATTCAGGGATTTTCTCCCTTTTGGAGGTGGAAGTGGAGGCCTGTTTGTGTCAGGCTCTGGGCACTCCTGGGCTGGCCAAGGGTCCCAAAGAGTGGGGCTTGGTGCTCCCTCCTTCATACTCCCACTAATACACGGTGGTGTCACTTGTCTTTTGAAGTGGAAATAAACTCATGTCAAGTTTGTAGAACACCCACTGGAGTGACTTGAGGGCCATAAACAAGGATGGAGCCCGGAGCTGGAGGAGGGGCGTCCCTCGGGGGCTTCGTGGTAGGTCTAGTTCTGCCGCCCTCTGGGGCCTGAAGCTGGAAGCTTTCTTCTCTATGGTGGGAAATGTACAGACAGCTCACAGGGGCTTAGTTGCCATTACTGTGCCCCTAAAAGCAAATTTAAGGATGTTTGGGATGTGTTGGGAATGCCAGCTTCCAGAGGAGCCAGGTGGGCCTGGGGTTGGGGTAATGGGGGAAATAAGGGTGGTCCCAGTGATGTAGCTGGACCACACGGAGACTGGTGGGCCTGTAGACTCAGCCTAGAGCTCTTTATCTAGATCTGAGGAGCAGAGCATTTTGGTTTTGCCTGGTGATGTGGGCTTGGGGCTGGAGGGTCCGTCTTGCCCCATGTGGGGTGGGCAGAGGCGGGGCAAGGCGTCTGCTCAGGTGTCACATGCCAGCCCAGAGGCAGAGAGCCCTGGGGCTCTCCTCCAGGAGCTCAGTGAGGAATGGAGCCCGTGGCCAGGCACAGTCAGCGCCGGGGACCGGTGGTCGGGGGTGACCCAGTAGGTCCGGGCGGAGAAGCTCTGGGGTCATGAGGTGGCCCTGCTAAACACTCTTGGGGAGGGCTCCCGTGGGCGGTGCTGAGGGGCACCCAGACTCAGGGTGGCCAGCTGTCCCGTGCGCTGGCTCACTGGTCTGGGGGCAGAGACAGACTTCGTTCCAGTGTGACAACTGTTGGGGGGAGGCAGGAGGGGGCAGGTGGGAATAGAGAGGTGGGTTTGCATTTCAACGGAAAGAGACTGACGTGCAGGAATATGCTCCTGGGCTGGGGCTCCAGAGCGGTACTGTCAGCGGTGAGCGTGCTGCGAAGGGTGCTGACTGCGGACTGTCGCCTGCAGAGATGGGCATAGCAGGAGGGTCTGGAGCCTGCGTGGGTTGTGCTGAGGCAGGAGCTAGCTGCCTGGCCTGTGGCTTAGGGGGCAGAAGGACTCAGAGGCTCTAGGATGAAGAGCTGGTGGCATGAGAGGAGGTCAGGTGGGGCCAAGCCTTCTGTGGAGCCTCAGAGTGGACACAGCACTCACAGGCTAGCTACACTTTTCTGTCTGTCCAAACAGGACGAAGAGGAGATGGAAGAAGCAGCCAATCAGAAGCTTGCTCTGCAAAAGGCCAAAGAAGTGGCTGAAGTCAGCCCCATGTCTGCTGCGAACATCTCCATTGCCGCGTAAGGCTCTAGGAGTGGGTTGTGGGGTGGTGGCAGGGCTGCTGCAGAGCCCAGCTCCTCCTGGGGCTTCTAGAGAGGGGCCCTTGCCTTGACTGGAGCCTCTTAGGACATAGCCCTCCCCAGGAGCTGAAATGGGGGGAGTGGTTCTCCTCCCCGGCAGGGGCCTTTGAGCAAAGAGACCATGAGGTAGAGCCTCTGGCTTCTCCCTGCTGGGATGAGAGCAAGGGGTGGCAGTGCTGTGGGTGGGAGTGGCCTGCTGAAGGCGGTCCCCCTGGACAGTCTCAGGCAGCTCCAAGGAATTAGTATGTCTGACTTAGGCTCAGTTTTTCAGAAATGTGTTTTGTGAGGCGAAAGATTCAACACAGTACTTCAGCAGCCCAAGAGTCTTAATGCAGTTTCCAAAAGTATCTTTGAGTTTTTGGTGTTGGGACAGAGGTCAAGAGGTGGCCCCTCTGATGAGAGGAGGTCAGGTGGGGCTGAGACTTCTGTGGAGCCTCCAGGCACCTTGCAGAAGCACTGCTGCTGTGTTATGGACTTCAGAGTTGGGGCAGAGCACCCAGCCCAGGGCCAAAAACTGCAGTGGCTGGGGAAGATTGGCCCCTGGGAAGGAGGTGGGACAGTCTGGCCCAGTGTCTGGTCATTGGGTAACCGCAAGAGAGCACAGAGGGGCTTGGGGCCAGACTGAGTCCACCTGGAGCTACCAGTCTTGTGTCCAGCCCCACACTCACCACCCCACGGCCCCTCCGGCTCCCGGTGCAGATCTGGCCCTCGCTCTGCAGCTGCGCCCCTCTGCTGTGCTGACTGAGGTCAGAGTGCCAGGAGCAGCCTCAGGCCCTTCCGTGGTGATGCAGGCGTCAGTGCTGAGTGCTCTGGTGGGGGATGAGTCTGTGCAAGTGTGTACATGCATGGGTGAGGGTCATCTTAGCAGCTTGGTCTCACCTGGATGTCACAGGGCCATGGCCTGTTTTCTAGGAGGGCATTTGCAGAGGTCCTGTCTCTAAGGTGACCAGAAAGTGGTGGCCTGTGGGGGAGAAGAAGCAAAGGGAGGTCTCAGGCCCTGGAAGTGAAGGCAGGGGGCCAGGGGCCTGCAGGGAGCCAGGCAGGACACAGCTGCCACCACTCCGCCAGCTGCTGGGGCCTTGGTGCCCAGCAGTCCTGGAGTCTTGTTGTTTGGCCAGTGTACCGGCTCTGTCTGCTTGGTCCTGGGCTTACAGTGACCCTGGTGACTTCCTGTCACAGCCTCTTCTCCCAAACTGTGTAAGCTGCTGGCAGTCTGCATGGAGGACGTGGTGGTGGCTGGCCAAAGTTTATTCACGTGGGCCTTGTGTGGTTTCTGTGTGCCGTTTGCCTTCCTGCTGTTCTGGAGGGGACTGCGATGTCCTGTGTCCCCTGCTGCTGGCCAGTGCTGCCCGCTCCTTGGGAATGTGCGGCAGGGCACCCACCCCCACCTGGGCAGAGACCCCAGAGAGGAGGGGTCCCTGGCACAGCCACAGGGAGCTTGTCTGGACATCAGAAAGGGAGGGCTGGGCGCCCTTCCTGTTTCTCCGCCCCGCCCCATTCAGGACGCTGCTGCGCAGGAACCAGGCTGTGGACCTCCGGCCCCAGGGCCTGGGGACACTTGGTGCTCCCCTCACAGCAGGCCCCGAGCTCAGGGCCGACCTGTCCACGCCGCGGCCAGCCTGGGGTGTGTCCAGGTGCTGGCCCCTGGGTCTTCCTGTGGGTCCTGCAGGCCCACCCAGAATGCAGCTTTGGGTCCTCAGCCCACCTCTGGTGCATGCGCAGGGGCTCTGATGTGACCCCTGAGGTCCCAATTCCTGGAGGAGGTCTGGCCCCAGGCATGGGGGTGGGGGTGAGGCCTCTGCGTGGCTGCTCACTTTTCCTCCGTCAGCTGAGGCGTCTGAGGGTGGGGCCTCCCCGAGACGGCTGTTCCCGCGTCCGTCTGTCCATCTGCCTGGCTTCCCGCTCTGCGGGCAGCACCAGCCTCTCATGGTCGCTTCTCTGTCTGAGCTGCTGAGGTAGGGGGACAGGGTGTTCCCGCCCAAACTTGCTCCCCGAGCTGTGCTGTGTGGCTTGTGAGACAGGGCCTGCCGAGATGTGCTCTGTGGGCCTCGGGTGCTCGGGGCAGCTTTAGTGTCTCTGATGTTTGAGGGGCTCCGTGGACCTTGCCCGAGACTCTGCGCCGGCCCCTCCTGAGGGGGTTGCCCGAGTCCCTGGAGCCTTCGTGGGACCCCAGTGTGTGTGGCCTCAGGGGACAGTCCTCTCAGGCTCCTTGGAGGGGTGACACTCAGGCCGATGTGCCCGAGTCCCTGGAGCCCCCCTGGGGACCCCGGTGTGCTTTGCTGCAGGGGACAGTCCTCTCAGGCTCCTTGGAGTGGGGACACTCAGGCCGATGTGGTCGTTCGAGTTCTCGGCTGCATCAGCCTCAGGAGCACTGGTGCCCATGGCCCCTCCTGCACACATGTTCACACTCACACCCACTCTTGATGTTCACAGTCTCAGTCACACTCACACACACTCACAGGCTCACACACTGGGTCATGCACACTGCTTTGCTCAGTCTCTTGGACACACGTGCCTCTTTGCATGCAGGGTCAGCAGGCAGGTGAGTAGTTTTGAGCTTCTCATGTATTTGTCGACTCAGCCTTGAGAAGGCAGAGTTGGGTACCCATCTGGTCTTCCCCTGGGGAAGCTACCTTGAAGGGAAATGACTATAAAGAGATCTCTGGTTTCTCTCTATTGATTTTGGAAAAGCTTCCAGAAAGACACTCAAGGGAAGATGGGCTGGTGATGGGACCTCTTTGCACCTGGGAAGGGTGGTGCTGAGTGGGAGACAGTGACTTAGAGCCTGGGCAGCCTTGGCTGGGGGCCAAGCATGGTGGTCAGGAACCAAGGCCCAGGCAAGGCCGCACGCAGGTAAGGCCCCTGTGTCAGCCGTCTCTGCTCCGCCTTGAAGGGGTTACTGGTCCCCAGCGTCGGGGGCTGGAGGCACCAGGTCCGACAGAGCAGGGCTGTTGAGAATTGCAGGGCACGAGGTGCCTGCTCTTTCCAGCCCTGCTGCCCTTCCAGGGGCAGTGGGCGCAGAGCTGGGTGGTCGGCTCTTTCCAGCCCTCTGCCCTTCCAGGGGCAGTGGGCGCAGAGCTGGTCGGTCGGCTCTTTCCAGCCCTCTGCCCTTCCAGGGGCAGTGGGCGCAGAGCTGGGTGGTCGGCTCTTTCCAGCCCTCTGCCCTTCCAGGGGCAGTGGGCGCAGAGCTGGTCGGTCGGCTCTTTCCAGCCCTGCTGCCCTTCCAGGGGCAGTGGGCGCAGAGCTGGTCGGTCGGCTCTTTCCAGCCCTGCTGCCCTTCCAGGGGCAGTGGGCGCAGAGCTGGTCGGTCGGCTCTTTCCAGCCCTCTGCCCTTCCAGGGGCAGTGGGCGCAGAGCTGGGTGGTCGGCTCTTTCCAGCCCTGCTGCCCTTCCAGGGGCAGTGGGCGCAGAGCTGGGTTGGTCGGCTCTTTCCAGCCCTGCTGCCTTTCCAGGGGCAGTGGGCGCAGAGCTGGGTGGTCGGCTCTTTCCAGCCCTGCTGCCCTTCCAGGGGCAGTGGGCGCAGAGCTGGTTGGTCGGCTCAAGGTGACCTTCCTGCCCTCCAGCCACGGCTGTTGCTGCTCCGCTGGATGTGCGCTCTCTCAACTTCTCCTTTATCCCGAGGTCTCGGCTGGTGTCGTTCTGACAGGAGCGTCCCTGGCCTCCTGCCTGGATGCACGCTGAGCCTCTGTCCTGACCCGATGCAGCTCATGCGTGTTCTGGCATCTCTTAGAACTCTCTCTGGTGTTCTCACTTTTGTTCTGTTTTGTTTTTTGCATGTGCAGTTTTGTAAAGCAAACTCGAGGTACTGTATCTCGCAGCTCATCTGTCTCCAGCGTAAACTCACCGTGAGTCTCTCTGCTACAATTTCCATCTGTGGCTTCATGATAACTACACGCCAGCACCTTCGCCCCTAACTCTGCTTTCCCACTTCAAGTCATTCGCTTCAGGGGGCAGCTCCAGGCCCACCTCCCGCTGCCCCGCTGGGGACGCAGGCACACTTCCTGGCGCCCTCACGTCCTGCTCAGCCTGCTCTCGGGATCAGGCGCTCTAAGCTCAGCCCCTCCTCCTCTCCTGGTCTGTCCTTTCTGCTGTCGGTCCCTGTGCTGTCACTGGCATCCTGGGCAGGCCTGCTTTTCCGGAGGTGACCGCCACGGGGAGCCGTCGGGCTGTCTCCTTGCAGCTCCTGTGAAGTAGAGACAGGGCCCTCTGGGGCTCAGGGCGTTTGTGGGGCCCTCCTGCTCCAGCCTGCCTTACCTGGGAGAGGCTGTCGCTGTCATCCTTAGGAAGTCTTGCTCTAGTGAGAGCAGAGCTGCTGCCTGTTTGCAAGGCTGCAGAGACAGGCAGAGCCTGCGGTGGGGCCACAGGAGCACCGGGGTGGCCCTGCTGGGCGTGACACCAGTCTGACTGTCCCCAGGGGCTTCCTCCTGCAGGTGAGAAGTCCCTGGGGATGGCCGGGTGCCCTCTCTGCGTCCTGGTGCTGACTGCCGCTCCTGCGGTCCCTGAGCCCCGTCGCCCTGTTGCTGGGCCAGCACAGAGCTGGGCTTGGTTTGGCCACAAGACTGCAGAGCTGCTGGTTGTTGGGCCCCTAATGTCCACAGGGTAAGGGGTTGTACCTGGGCTGCTTCTGCTTGAAACAGCTACGGGTGACTGAGGGGTGATGGTTTTCTCGGTGCAGAGACCTCAAAGCAGGGCCATGCCACGGAGGCTCCTTCTGAGTCCTGTCAGCACGTGGCTGAACCCAGCTCTGCGGGCAAGCTGGGCTGGAACGTGGTGGGGCGGCTCCTCCCCGGGCCCCCTTCAGTGAGGCCTTTGCCTTGGGCTGAGCCACCTGCCACGCTGCGCGGTGGGTCTCTCACACGTCCTGAGCTGCTTGGGAACTGGGTGGAGAGGCGTGGGCTGTGAGGCGAGCATTGGTCACAGGGCACCATGCGCCGGGCAGAGCAGACACAGAGAGGCCCGCAGGCGGGGGCACCTCAGCCAGGCTCAGACCCAGAGACACGTCCAGTGAGGCAGCCGTGCTGCATGCTGGGGGGGGGGGGGGGGATAGGTAGTCCCAGGGGGCGGAGGCCCGGAGTGGCCGCAATCCAGCGGGAGCAGGGATGGGAAGTTATGCAGGGAGCCTGGATGCACTCTCTAGTCCAGCAGGCAGCCCGCCTCTTCGTGGGCTTGAGCTGGTTCCTGGATAGGACCGAGCTGTGTCTGAGGGTAAGGGTGAGGGCAGAGCCGTTCCTCCTGAGCCACCATGTGTCCCCATCGTCTTTACTGCCTGCCTGTTTGTGTTCTGGCAGATGGCACGGGTCCCAGGGCTCACGGCTGCATCTGAGCAGGCCACCGCCTGCTGCCCATATGGCTCAGAGTCCGGGGCTATCTCCGGCGGGTGGGCTGATGAGGAGGCCTGACCAGTGACTGGCTGTCAGCTCTCGTGGCCTCCGGCACCTGGGGAACTCCCCCTAGTGGCCGTTGTCCACTGTACAAGGCTCAGTCTTGTTCAGAGTCTGACCCTTTGTTTTGATGCCAGCTGGGGATGGGGAGGTCCCCTGGGGCTCTGGGTTGAAGCCAGAGAAAGATAAGGTGGGTCTGTTGTGAGGTGACCTCGGGAATGGGGCAGCAGGTCAGGGCTTGGGGTGGCAGCTAAAGGTGTGGGTTGGCAGATGGCCGGAGAGGCCAGCAGTTGTCCCTCATGTGTCTCCTGCCTGCCCTCCTGCTGGGCCCCCAGGGACAGACATCAGGCTCTGCTGCTCTCATCCTTCCGAGGTGCTCCCCTGGAAATGGCTCCCCACCCTGAGCCTGGACTAACCTTACAAAGGGCAAGACTACTGTGGTGCTCAGTGGCCGCAGCCTAGAGCCGGGGGTGGGGCCTGTCCAGCCCGGCCCTCCAGGCCCATGGGTTGCGGCTCTCGGCTCTCGGGTGCTGTCAGCGCAGCTGGAGTCTGGCCAAGGCCTCACATCTCCTTTAGACGCTCTTCCTCTTGTCCTCGCATGCGTTCGGTCCTGGCTCCGTCAGTGACTTGCTGTGGACCCTGTGGGTCACAGCTCTGTGCCAAGTGTGCCACGGGGACAAGAGGTGGGTGTGAGGGCTGGCGGAGGTGGCCCGATGCCACCTGATCCAGATGCCCCAGCCATCCTTGTCCTGTGCTGCCCCTGCTGCCCCAGGGGGGTTCCAGGAACCTCCAGAGGGGAAGGGCAAGACTGGCCTCTGAGGCAGTTTCCACTTGGCCAAGGTGGTATTGGTGTCACCAACTCTGGGGTCTTGTCTAGTGAAAATTGCAGAATGCAAAGGGCTTCCATGCACCCTGTGGGCCCCCCGTGACCATGTGGGTGAGCTTGGCAGGTGGCCGTCATGGCCTTCAGGAGCCTGTGCTGTGAGGGCTGAGCCCGGGCCACAGGCCATTCCTGGTGCCGGAGGGCTCTCAGCCCCTGTGGAGCCAGGAGAGAGGGGGTACTGGTGACCACAAGAGGGGGTGTCCAGCCCCAGACCTGACGCTGGGCTCCTGGGCCTTCAGCAATGGTCACTGCCCAAATGGGTCTGACCAGCTCAGGGAGAGTGCCTGCCCGACTCCTGAGGGCCAGCTGTCCCAGGGCCCCTCACTCCCTGGGCCCCTCTCCCCTCTGCTCCTGATGACCCGCCTCTTCTTGAGTTCCCTCTCAAACACCCTCTGTGTCCTTCCGGCCAGTGACTCTCCTCCTGGAGGGAAAGATGAAGAAGCCCCTCCTTGGGCAGCCTCCCAACCCCAGTCCCACTCCATTTGGACGCTGCCCCGCTCCTTGCCCCATTTTGGCCTTCCTGGCAGGTGGCCCACCTGCCTGAGAAGGCTGTCTGCCACCTCATGCTAGCGCCTGCCATTCCCACTGCCCTGCACCCCTTGTGCCCTCCGGCCTGGGGCCCCCACCTCAGGTGAGGCTCTCACAGTCTGTGGGCTCCCCCACAAGGGGCGTAGGGACGAGGTCTGTTACTCGGGGTATCTGCCACCGACTCAGCCCATCCACTCTGCTGGGCTGGCCAAGACTCCTGCCACCTTCTTCCCTCCTCTTGCCCTGCGTCCCTGCGTCCTCTGCCATCTGTCCATCGCTCTGTGTCCATCAGTGGCTTCCCCTGCGAAGCAGAGAGGTGGGAGGCAGTGCAGGGGGCTCACAGGGGCGGTCTCCCCACAGCAGGCAGCAGAACTCGGCCAAGGCGCGCTCGGTGTGGGAGCAGCGGGCCAGCCAGCTGCGGCTGCAGAACCTGCGGGCCAGCTGTGAAGCGCTGTATAGCGAGATGGACCCTGAGGAGCGGCTGCGCTTCGCCACTTCCCGCCACCTGCGGCCCGACATGAAGACGCACCTGGACCGGCCGCTTGTGGTGGAGCCAGGCCGGGATGGCGCGCGGGGGCCCGCGGGGGGCAAGGTCCGGCCCGAGGGCGGGGAGGCCGGCGAGGGTACTGACCCGCCACGCAGGCACCACCGGCACCGCGACAGGGACAGGGACAAGGCTGCGGCCCCGGCGGGGGAGCCGGACAGGGCGGATGCCCCGAAGGCGGAGGGCGGGGACCCGGGGGCCCGGGAGGAGCGGGCACGACCTCGCCGCAGCCGCAGCAAGGAGGCCGCGGGCCCCCGCGAGGCCAGGAGCGAGCGAGGCCGCGGGCTGGGCCCGGACGGCGGCCGGCGCCACCACCGGCGGGGCTCCCCGGAGGAGGCGGCGGAGCGCGAGCCCCGGCGCCACCGCGCACACCGGCACGCGCCGGAGCCGAGCAGGGAGGGCGCGCCCGGGAGCAAGGGCGAGCGGCGAGCGCGCCACCGCGGTGGCGCCCGGGCCGGCCCCCGGGAGGCTGAGAGCGGGGAGGAGCCCGCCCGGCGGCACCGAGCGCGACACAAGGCGCCACCCGCACACGAGGAGGCGGAGAAGGAGGCCGAGGCGGAGGACAGGGACAGGGACAAGGAGCCCCGGAACCACCAGCCCAGGTGAGTCAGCGCGGGGCGGGGGCACGGGCCAGGAGGGCGGCCCCGGGTGGGGACAGTCCGCCTTGTTGGGGCTGTGTGAGAAATGCTTTCACCCGCATGCTGGGGAGCTTGGCTCAGGGAAATTTAGCCTAGTCTAAGGTGCTCGGGTGCGGAGAAGGCAATGGCACCCCACTCCAGTACTCTTGCCTGGAAAATCCCATGGCCAAAGAAGCCTGGTAGGCTGCAGCCCACGGGGTCGCTAAGAGTTGGACACGACTGAAGTGACTCAGCAGCAGCAGCAGCAAGGTGCCCGGGTGATTCCCTGGTGGCTCAGACGGTAAAGCGTCTGCCTGCAGTGCGGGAGACCTGTGTTCAATCCCTGGGTCGGGAGGATCCCCTGGAGAAGGAAATGGCAACCACTCCAGTACTCATGCCTGGAAAATTCCAAGGATGGAGAAGCCTGGTGGGCTACAGTCCATGGGGTGGCAAAGAGTTGGACAGGACTGAACCACTTCACTTTCACTTTCAAGGTGCCCAGGGGGAAGGGAGGCTTAGGGCAAGATCGTTGGGACTGGTTTTGAACAGGAAGACTTGGAAAGAACAAGATGACCCAGAGAGAAGAGAAACACGGGGAGCACTGTGAAGGAAGGAGGATCAGGAGAGCCTGGGGGAAACCGGAGGAGGCCTCCAGGCTAAATGGTCTAACAGAAGGGGGCTGGGCTGTGTGCCTATGACAGAAAGGACCCCGCCCTATTCCCTCCCCAGGCCAGCCAGCCTGGCCCTGCAGCTGGGACGGGATCCCAGGGTGACTGTGAGAGCCTGGGGGTAACAGGAGCTGCTAGGCTGAGACCACAGGTCACAGACCACCCAGAACTCTCATAGTCAGAGGCTGCAGCTCAGGATCAGCCCCACCTAAGCACTGTCTCTGCAGAGCTCTGTGCTTGGCCCTGGTGGGGCTCCAGGAAGGGTGGCTTAGGGTAACATCCTCTTCCAGGCTTCTTCATTCAGAAAGCAGTTCTGTTATATACACATAATGTGATGTCAGCCATGCCTGGCCTTTTGCCAGGGAAAAACAGGTGAGTCAGCTGCAACCCTACCTTTCAGACCCCAAAACACAGAATGTATAGGATGATAAAAATCAGAACAGAGGAGGTGGTCAGGGATTTATTTGATCTGGTTAGGGGTTTAAGAAGCTGGGTTTTGCAGACAGAATAGGAGTTTGGGGCTACATCACTCTGATGTGCCTTATTGGTTGCAGGGAGTCGCACTGTGACCTGGAGGCCACTGTGGTAATTGGTGTGGGCCCTGTGCATGCCCTGCCCAGCACTTGTCTAGAGAAGGTGGAAGAACAGCCAGAGGATGCAGACAATCAGCGGAATGTTACTCGTATGGGCAGTCAGCCCTCGGATCTGAGCACCACTGTGCATATTCCAGTGACGCTGACCGGGCCTCCCGGGGAGACCACGGTTGCTCCCAGTGAGTATCTCCCCACAGCAGCTAGGCAGGGCCCGCCTTGTGTGGGCCCAGTTTGTGCTCCTTCTTTCCCTCCTGCTCCACAGTGGCCATCTGGGGACAGAGCTTGCCTCTGAATTGTTCTCAGCTGGAGAGTCTTTGTTGTCAGCATCTGTGCCTCCATGTCCCTTTGCTTTCCAGGGCCCCAGAGGAGCACTGTCACTGTTACATGTCACTTAAGCCTTAGTTTCCTCCCTTCCAAAAATATTTGCAAGTTGTCAGGTAAGTGTCAGGCGTGGTGTAGAATGCAGAGGCACAGCAGGAGGGAGCGTGACGGGCTGTCCTCGCGGGGCCGAGTCTCCTCGGGGAGACAGGCCACAGCACAGTTACGGCTCTTCACCGTCATACCAGTGTGCCAGGGCCTGCGGCCACAGGCCAGACTGAGGTCGGAGTTAGTAGGGGAGAGGAGGACGGTCTCAGGGTGGTGGTCTTCCACGCTGCATGGTGCCTGCTCTGCGGTTCCTCCCAGGCCTTTGCTTGAGGTCCTGAAGGAACGGTGGTTCCGCAGCTGACCGTGTGCAGAACTGAGGGCACAGGAAGGCGAGCGCTTCACTATGTGCAAGGGCACCAGTGTTTCGTGAGCACCAGGAACAGAGAAAACGTTCCCAGGGGCAGAGCTGATGTGGAATTCCCGATGAAGATTTAGTCTCAGGCAGACCCAGATGCTGCCACCCGCCTGCGTGTGTGCAGACCTGTCCACACACAGACGCAAGCACACACATGTGCTCTCACCTGGGGTGCTCTCACCTGGGGCCGACGGCCCCGTGCACTGTGCCGGGTGTGACAGTGCAGTTGGCTTCTCTGGCTGCTGAGCCTTGCCTTCCTCATTGCCTCCTTGGAAGAAAGATTTCCCTGGTCCCTTGTGTTGTTTCACCTCCCAAGGTGGTAGTGTGTCTGTTTTCCCAGACTCCCAAAATGAGCCCCTGGGTATGATTCTTTCTGGATTAACTTGAGGGTCCCACCTGGCTTTTGTCTGCAGAAACCTAAATGTGGTCCCTCCTGCCTAACCCCAGCAACCACTGATCTTTTTTACTGTCTGTCATTTGCCTTTTCCAGAATGTCATATAGTTGGAATTGCATAGTATGTAGCCTCTTCAAATTGGCTTCTTTCACTTACCCACGTTCATTTAAGGTTCCTCTGTGTCTCTTCATGACTTGATAGCTCATTTCTTTTTTGTGCTGAATAATATTTGGTTGTTGGGGTAGACCACAGTTTATTTATCCATCCATCTGTTGAAGGACACCTTGGTTGTTTGGAAAATTTTGGCAATTATGAATAAAGCATTCATATTCATGAATAAGCATTCATGTTCAGGTTTTTGTGTGGGCATACATTTCCAGCTCATTTGGGTAAATATCTAAGAGTGTGATTTTTGGACTATAGGGTGAAACTACATTTATCTTTTTAAGAACATGGTCTAACAAACTGGCTGTATCACTTTACATTCCCACCAGCAATAAATGAGAATTCCTATTGCTTCACATTCCTTTCCAACAGTTGGTACTGCCCGTGTTTTGCATTTTTGCCATTCTAATAAGTGTGTAATGGTATCTCATTTTTTTAGCTTCTAATTCCTTAATAACATATGATGTTGAGCCTCTTTTAATATGCTGATGTGATATCTGTATATCTTTTTTTGGTTAGGTGCCTATTAATATCTTTTGCCCACTTTTAAGTATTTTATTTGAAAAAAACTGTAGAGACTTAATTTTTTAAAGAGCAGTTTAAGTTTCAGAACAAAATTGGGAGGAAGGTACCAAGATTTCCATATACTCTCTGCCCCCACACATGCAATAGCCTCCCAATTACTCATCAGAATGGTGCTTTTTTTTTTTTTTTTAACCAAAGATGAACCTACATTGACACATCATAATCACTCAAAGTCTATAGGTTACATTAGAGTTCACTCTTGGTATTGTACATTCTGTGGGTTTGGACAAAGGTATAATCATGTATATCCATCATTGTAACGTGACACAGAATATTTTCAGTATC
Organism: Odocoileus virginianus; assembly: GCF_023699985.2. Lineage (NCBI taxonomy): Eukaryota > Metazoa > Chordata > Mammalia > Artiodactyla > Cervidae > Odocoileus > Odocoileus virginianus. The sequence goes on from NC_069675.1 coordinate 101,913,366, forward strand.
CTAAAACTTCTCTGTGCTCTGCCTGTCCATCCCTCCATGACTCCCACCACTGATCTTTCCATTGTCCTCACTGTTTTGCCTTTTTCAGAATGTCATATAGTTGGAATAATACAGTGTGTAGCCTCTTCAGATTGACTTCTTTCACTTACCCAACATGCAATTTAAGGTTTCTCTATGTCTTTTCATGGCTTGATAGCTCATTTTTTTTTTTAAGTGCTGAAGAACATTCCATTATGTTATTATACAGGGCTTCCCTGGTGGCTTAGCTGGTGAAGAATCCGCCTGCAATGTGGGAGACCTGGGTTCAACCCTGGGTTGGGTAGATCCCCTGGAGAAGGGAACGGCTTCCCACTCCAGTATTCTGGCCTGGAGAATCCCATGGACTGTATAGTCCATGGGGTCGCAAAGAGTCGGACATGACTGAGCGACTTTCACTTCATTTCAATTTTCCATTATCTAGATGCACCTTAGTTTATCCATTCAACTACTTGAGAACATCTTGGCTGCCTCCAAATTTTGGCAATATGAATAAAGCTGCTGTAAACATTTGTGTGCACATTTTTGTGTGGACATAAATTTTCAGCTCCTTTGGGTAAGTACTAAAGAGAACGATGGTTGGTTCAGATGGCAAGAATATATTTAGTTTTAAAGAAATCACAAAACTGGCTGTACCATTTTGCATTCCCACCAGCAGTGAATGAGAATTTCTGTTGCTCCATATTTTGACAGCATTTGGTGTTGCTAATGTTCCAGAATTTGGCCATTCTAATTGGTGTGCAGTAGTATCAGATTGTGTTAATTTTCATTTCCTTGATATCATTTGCTGTGGAACATCTTCATATGCTTATTTACCCTCTGTGTATCTTCTTTTGTGAGATGTCTGTTAAGGTCTTTTGCCCGTATTTTATTCAGGTAGTTATTTTTATTGTTGAGTTTTAGGAGTTCTTTGTGTATTTTTAATAGCAGTCTTTTATCTGATGTGTCTTTTGCAAACATTTTCTCTCAATTTGTTGCTTGTCTTCTCATTCTGTTGATGTCTTTCACAGAGCAGAAGTTGTTAATTATCTCCTCAGAATGTTATTGGAAAATATCCTGATGCTAGGAAAGATTGAGGGCAAGAGGGCAAGGGGGCAACAGAGGATGAGATGCTTGGATGGCATCACTGACTCCAGGAGATAGTGAAGTCTGCAGTCCATGGGAAGCCTGTCCTTCACTATCTCCTGGAGTTTGCTGAAACTCATGTCTGCTGAGTCAGTGATGCCATCCAATCATCTCATCCTCTGTTGCCCCCTTCTCCTCTTGCCCTCAATCTTTCCTTCGTAGCTCAACTGGTAAAGAATCTGCCTGCAATGTAGGAGACCCCAGTTCGATTCTTGGGTCAGGAAGATCACCTGGAGAAGGGATGAGCTACCCACTCTAGTATTCTTGGGCTTCCCTGGTGGCTCAGATGGTAAAGAATCCGCCTGCAATGTGGGAGACCTGGGTTTGATCCCTGGGTTGGGAAGATCCCCTGGAGAAGGGAATGACAACCCTTTCAGTATTCTTGCCTGGAGAATCCCCGTGGACAGAGGAACCTGGTGGGCTACAGTCCATGGGTCGCAGGGAGTTGGACATGACTGAGAGACTAGGCACAGGGAAGTTTGGCATGCTGCAGTTCATGGGGCTGCAAAGGGTCAGACACGATTGTTACAACTTTGCATTTCGTGTTTAGGCCTATGAGCCATTTTGGGTTAATTTTTGTGAAGGGTGGAAAAATCTCTCTAGATTCTTTTTTTTTCAATCTTGCATGTGGATGTCCAGTTGTTCAAGCACCATTTATTGAAAAGACTTTGTTCCATTGTATTGGCTGTAATTTGTGGGAGTCTATTTCTGAACTCTCTTTTCTATTCTGCTGATCCGTTTGCTCATTCTTTCATGAGGACCACACTGTTTTGATGACCATAACTGTGTAGTAAGTCTTGAAGCTGGGTAATGCTGATCCTCTAACTTTGGTCTTCTTTGATATTAAACTGTTGGCTATTCTGAGTTTTTTACATCACCTCATAAAACTCTAGAATCACTTTGCTGATATCCTTGAAACAGCTTGTTGGGATTTTTATTGAGATTGCCTTGAATCTATAGATCAAGTTGGAAAGAACTGACAGCTTGACAATGTTGAATCCTTCCGTCCATGAACGAGGAATGCCTCTCCATTTATTTAGCTCTTTTATTTAATTCATTGGAGTTTATAGTTTTCCTCATAGGGGAAAACTTGTACATATTTTGTTAGATTTATACTTAAATATTTCATTTGAGGGGATGCTAATGTGCATAGTGTTGTGTTTTAATTTTAAATTTCACTTGTTCATTGTTGGTATATAGGAAAACAATTGACTTCGTATGTTAACCATGTATCCTGAAACCTTGCTACATCAGTTATTAGTTCCAGGAATTTTTTTGATTCTTTCAGATTTTCTAAATAAATGATCAAGTCATCTGCTAATAAATACAGGTTTTTTTGTTTTTTGTTTTTTTTTTAGTCTTACCAATCTGTAAACTTTTTCTTTCTTTCTTTCTTTCTTTCTTTCTTTTTTTTTTTTTGCCTTATTGCATTAGCAAGGACTTCCAGTATGGTGTTGAAAAGGAATTGGCGAGAGGGGACATCTTTTCCTTGTATGTGATCTTTGTAAGACAGCTTTGAGTTTCTCACCATTAAGTATGATGCTAGCTGTAGAGTTTTTGGTACATATTCTTTATAATGTTGAGGAAATTCCCCCATTCCAATTTACTGAGAGTTTTTATGATGAATAGGTATTGGATTTGTCAAATACCTTTTTTTTTCTTTGTACCTGTTGATATGTGCATATGATTTTTCTTTTCCAGTTTGTTGATATGATGGATTATACTAATTGATTTTTGATTCTTGGACAGTCTCTCATACCTGGGATTAATCCCACTTGGTTGTGGTATATAATTCTTTTTATACTTTTTTGTGTTTGATTTGCTAATGTTTTGTTTGAGAATTTTTATTCTGTATTCATGGGAGATAGTCGTGTATAGTTTCCTTGTGATGTTTTGACTGGTTTTAGTATTAGGGTAAAATGCTGGCCTCCTAGAATTTATTCAGATTTGCTTCTGTCTTCTGAAAGAGATTGTAGAGAATGGCTATGATTTCTTTCTTAGGTATTTTGTAGACTTCACCAGTGAACCCATCTGGGCCTGGTGCTTTCTGTTTTAGAAGGCAATTATTGATTCGATCTTTCACTTTAATAGCTATAAACGTATTTAAATTATCTATTTTTTCTTGTGTGAGTTTTGGTAGATTGTATCCTTCCAAGGAATTGGCTCATTTCACATAGTTTATAAAATTTGTGGGCATAGAATTGTTCACAGTATTAGTTTATTATCCTTTTAATGTCCATGGGATCAGTAGTGATGTCTCCTCTCTTATTTCCGATATTAGAAATTTTTGTTTTCCTTCTTTTATCTTAGCCTGGCTAGAGGTTTATCAGTGTTATTAATCCTTCCAAGGAACCAGTTTTGGGTTCATTAATATTCTCTGCTTCTTTCAGTTTCATTCATTTCTGCTCTAATTCTCTTTATTTCTTTTCTTCTGCTTCCTTTGGATTAAGGTTCCTCGTCTTTTTCTAGTTTCCTAAGGTGGAAGCTAAATTATTGATTTTGGATCTTTATTTTCTAATGTATGTGTTCAGTGCTATAAATTTCCTTCTATCCAACAAACTTTATTAAAATTGTGTTTTCATTTTCATTTAGTTATAAATATCTTACAGTTTCTCTTGGAATTCATTCTTTGACTCATATGTTATCTAGAAGTATGCTATTTAATTTTTGCGTACTTTGAGAATTATCCTTCTGTTATCAATTTCTAGTTTACTTCATTGTGGTCTGAAAACAGACTTTTTGCCTACTTTTTAATTAGGTTGTTTGTTTTCTAATTGTTGAATTTTTAGAGTTCTTTGTATAATTTTAGTACAAGACTTTTTAGCAGATATGTGATTTGCAAATATTTTTTCCCAGTTTGTGGCCTGTCTTTTCATTTTCTTAATGTTTGGTATTTTTGATTGTTATTCATGGGAGGGTTAATTTGGTCCCTATTATTACTTCTGCTAGAAGCAGAATTTTAGGCTATTGACTTTTATATGCTAATTTTGTGTCCTACTACTTTCCTGAATCCTCAAATTGTTCATTAGTTTTAGCATTGATTGTCTTTTTTTCCCCAAGTATATTATATAAAACTTTGCAATACAGTTCTAACTATTCCTTTCTAAATCTTAGGTTTTCCTTCCTTCCTTTTTCTTTCTTTCTTCCTGCCTGATTGCACCAGCTAATATACGAACATTGGAGTTAGTGGGTCCCCTTACCCTGTTTCTGCCTACCTAAGTAAGATTATAGTTTTGGGCTTGAGAGGGGTGTGTGTGTGTGTGTGTGTGTGTGTGTGTGTGTGTGTGTGTATAAAGTCATGTTATAGTAGTCATTAGTTTCTATTTCAGTAAGTATCCTTTTATCTGAAATAGATGTTGAATTTTGTTGAAGGCCTTTTTAGCATCCGTAGAGATCATATATTTTCTGCTTACATATGGGGATTTACAGTAAAAAGCTTTCAGATCTTGAACTGTCTTTGCAATCTTACAAAAAACCACATTAGGTTATCATAATTATTTTTTATGTGATGTTGGATTTTGTTTGTACTTTATGGGGGATTTTTGGATTGGTATTGAGATGTGTTCTGTAACTTTCCTATATTATTTTCAAGTGTCATAAGGTTTTGGTGTTAATGCTATATAGTTATTTCTTGCTTAACCTCACTAATCCATTCCCTAAAAGTCAAATGTTGTACTGGGAGTCCAATTTCCCATTATTTTAAGTGGGAAAAATTTAATGTACTATAAAAACTGTAATGTATTATAATTGGTTGTACTCAAAATCCTCAACCAATTTCTTAAAATATAACTCAAGCACAGTTAATCACTGAGAAGTGGAAACTATCATGCTACTGCTGCTGCTAAGTCACGTCAGTCGTGTCCAACTCTGTGCGACCCCATAGACGGCAGCCCACCAGGCTCCCCCGTCCCTGGGATTCTCCAGGCAAGAGTACTGAAGTGGGTTGCCATTGCCTTCTCTGGAAACTATCATATTAATACATAAAACTTTTAATACATTCTTTCCTGATGATGACAGTTGAAACAGCTGTTAACAAGCAGTAGCTCTGGACACCTCCTTTAGCGAAACTCGCACTTTTCCCAAACATCCGCACATGATTCTGATAGCTAACCAACTGACTCTGGAATCATGCTTGAGGGTTTTTTCCCACATTAAAAGAAAATGTTTTGCGTTCTGGGGATTTATACATTTTTCCTACATGAACATCAGTCGAGAAAACCTCAACAAGATTGTAACGAGAGATACATATATTCTCCCGAAGTGTGAGTCTTATATTGGGTTGGCCAGAAAGTTTATTTGAGTTTTTCCATTGATTTTACTTTTTGGCCAGCCCAATAATGGACAGAAGTGCCTGGCAGCCTACAGTTCATGGGGTCACAAAAGAGTTTGACACAACTTAGCAAGTAAACAACAACAGCAATAAAAATAAGAGGCGATCTGTTGAGAAATTTTACTGGAGGAGATGTTCTGTGAATATACCTATGATTGATCTGTAAAACAATTAGAATGTTTGATTCTATTTCTTTTCTGGGATAGTTTAAGTAGCATTAGGATTACTTGGTCTTTAAAGATTTAGTACAATTCCTTTGTGAAGTCATCTGTGTTTGGTTTTTGTTGTTGGACAATCCTTTGATAATTTATCTGCCTCTGAATAGACATTGGTCTATTTAAACTTTTTTTTTTTATCTCCTAAGATCAGTTTGGTAAATTATAATTTCCTTAGAAACGATCCTTTTATTTTAGGTTTTCTAATGTATTTACATGGAAACAAAGAAGTGGCTTAAGTTTTTAAAACAGTTACCTCTGGTTCAGTGTTCTTTCTCCCCCTTCTTACTTTTTATCCTGTATATTTTGTATTTTCTCCTTTTTCTTGGTTAAAATAGTTAGTAGTTTATAATTTTTGTGGATTTTTATAAACAGAACCAGCGTCTTTATTAGTTCTATTAATATTATGTTTTTAATCATTTTTTTTCTAATTTTATTCTCATTATTTTCCTCCTACTGCCACTTTGTTTTACTTTGTCATTCTTTTCTACCTTCTTCAGTTGGAGGCTTAGTTTCTTTTAGTCTTCAGTTTTTATTATATGGTTATTTAAGGTTGTGAATTTTCCTCTGATTACTAATTTAATTGTGTCCTCTAGATTCTGGTGTTTGGTGTTTTCCTTTTCTCCAGATTTTAAAAGAATTATGGAATTTTATTTTGTATTTCCCCCTTAGTGTTTCCTTCACTTCGGTTCAGTCGCTCAGTCCCGTCCAACTCTTTGTGACCCCATTGCAGCACACCAGGCTTCCCTGTCCATCACCAAGTCCCAGAACTTACTCAGACTCATGTCCACTGAGTCGGTGATGTCATCCAGCCATCTCATCCTCTGCCGTCCCCTTCTCCTCCTGCCTTCAGTCTTTCCCAGCATCAGGGTCTTTTCTAGTGAGTCAGTTCTTTACATCAGGTGACCAAAGTACTGGAGTTTCAGCTTCAGCATCAGTCCTTCCAGTGAATATTCAGGACTGATTTCCTTTAGGATGGACTGGATATTTACTATATAAGGAATCGGGAGCCCTGCAAATGAGCAGCTTTGTTTTTGCTTTCCGACGTGTGTGCCTGTTGTCTCCCCTCTTCCCGCCCCGCTGGGTGTCGCCTCCAGGGCTTGTTGGGAGGGGGGCATTCAGCCTCTCACCACTAGCGTAACATTCGCTGTAGGTCTCTTGTTTTTAAGATGTTCTTTCAAGTTGAGGAAATTCCCCTCTATCTCTTTTTTCCCCTAAGCTTTTATATTAAAGTGTTGAATTTTTTCCAAGTTTCTGCCTCAGTTGATGTGATCATGTGGTTTTTCTTCTGTAATATGGTAGTTTGCATTGATTGATTTTCAAGTATTGACCTGCCTTGCATCCCTGGGATAAACTTGTGTATAATTACTTTATATATTGCTGATTTCTGTTTGATAGTATTTTGTTAGAGAGTTTGGCCTTTGTATTTATGAGAGATATTGCTCTATAGCTTTCTTTTTTGTACTCTTTCTGATTTTGGTATCAGAATAACACTGAATTCTTAAAATGAATTGGACAATATTTTTTATTATTTTTTTGGAGGAGATTGTGTAGAGTTGGTGTTAATTCTTTAAATGTTGGGAGAAATTTGCTGATGAAACATTTCTCTATTAGAATTTAAAAATTACCCTTAATAGGGCTCTGTTATCTAATCATATTGGGTGAGTGGCATTAGTTTGTGCCTTTGAAGGAATTGTCCCATTTTGTTTAAGTTATGAATTTTATGTATGTATAGTTGTTCGTGTTAGTCAAGTGTTAGTCACTCAGTCATGTCTGACTCTTTGTAAGCCCATGGACTCTAGCCCGACAGGCTCCTCTGTCCATGGGATTTTCTGGGCGAGAATACTGGAATGGGTTGCCATTTCCTTCTCCAAGAGTTGTTTGTAGTATTCCCTTATCTTTTGACGTCATCATGATCTGTAGTGACAGCTGTTGTCTCATTCTCGACATTGGTACTTTGTGTCTTGTCTCTTTTTTGTTAGTCTTACTAAAATTTTCCTATTTTATTGATCTTTTCAAAGAAATGGATTCTTTTTTTAAAAATATACTTTTTTTATTTGGGTGCACTGGATCTTAGTTGTGGCACTTGGCATCTAGTTCCCTGCTCAGGGATCAGACTTGGGCTCCGTGCATTTGGAGCTTGGAATCTTAGCCACTAGGCCACCAGGGAAGTCCCAGAAATGGATTCTTACTTCATTTATTTTTCTATGTTGTTTTTCTTTTTCCAATTGCATTCAGTTTCTCCTCCATATTATTTTATTCTTTCTGTGTACTTTGGGTTTATTTTGTTCTTTATTAGTATCCTGGGGTGGGAACTTAGATCGATATAAGTATTTTCCTCTTTTCTAATGTAAACATTTAGTGTTGTAAATTTTCGTCTTAGTATTGCTTTAGCTGTGTCTCACAGATTTTGATATGTCATCTTTACATTTTCATTCAGTTTAGTTTAAAAATTTCCAGATCAGATAACCATTTCTCTGTTTAGTTTTATCAGTTTTTGCTTCATGTATTTTCCAGCTCTGTTGTTGAGTCCATACACAGAACTTTGTCTTCTTGAAAAACTTGACCCTTTTATCACTGTGTAATATGTCTTTCTGTACCTGATAAATTTCTTTGCTTTGATATCCACTTTATCTGATATAAATATATCCACTCTTGTTTTTTAATTTAATATTTCCACATAAGATATATATCTTTTTCATCTTTTTACTTTTAAACTAGCTATATATTTATATTTTAAGTTAAGTTTCTTGTAGACAGCGTATTGTTGGGTCATATTTTTCATCCACTCTGTCAGTTCTTTGTTTGGGGGAGGCGTATTTAGACAGCTTATGTTTAATGTAATTATATATATTATAGCTTACATATGCTGTTGCATATTGTTTATCCTTTCTATTTTTTATTTCTCTGGTTTCTTTTTCCTGCTTTCATGTGAGTTACTTATATATATTTTAGAATTCCATTGTGATTTATCTATAGTATTTTTGAGTGTGTCTCTTTGTATTGGTTTTTTGATGGTTCCTCTAAGTATTACATATATATAACTTGTTTCAGTCCACTAGGGTTGTCCTTTTATCAGTTGGAATGAAGTATAGAAATTTTGCCTCTCTTTTTCCTCCCCATGTATAATTACACATATATTTAAGTACATCAATGTATGTCACAATTTTTGCTTCACAGTCAAATGTAATTTAGAAAACTCAAGAGGAAAAGGAAAGTGTGCTGTATTTTTACTCTTTCTATTGTTCTTTATTTCTTCTTTCCTGATATTCCAATATTTCTTCTTTCATAGCTTACTTTCTGTTTGGAGGACCTTCCTTAGCCATTCTTTTAGGGTAGTTCTCCGGGTGAAAATTCTCTTAGTTTTCCTTCATCTGAGAATGTCTTGATTTTCCTTTCATTCCTGAAGGATATTTTCACTGGGTATAGAATTCTGGGTTGACAGTTCTTTTTTTTTCAGCACTTGAAAAAACGTGTGCCTCATCCTTCTGACCTCCATGGTTTCTGATGAGAAATCCACTGTCATTCGAATTGTTTTCTTCCTATAGGTAAGATGTTGTTTCTCTCTCGCTGCTTTCAAGAATTTTTTTCTTTATATTTCAGAAGTTTGATTATTATGTATTTTGGCATGAATTTCTTTAGGTTTATCCTGTTTGGGATTCACTCAGATTCTTAAATTTGTAGGTTTTTGTCTTTTTTGCCAATTTTGGAAATTTTTCATCCATATGTCTTTGAATATGTCTTCAGCTCTGCCCTCTTACTCTTTTCTTTCCAGGACTCTGTTGACATGAATGGTAGATCTTTTGTTATAGTCCCAAAGGTCCCTGAGACTTGGTTTACTTTTTTCAGTCTATTTTTTTCTCTGTTGCTCAGATTGAGTAATTTCTATTGATTGTTCTGTCTTCCAGTTCACTAGTTCTTTCATTTGTGCCCTCCATTCTGCTGTTGAGCCCATCTATTAAGTTTTTACTTTCAGTTACTATATTTTTCACTTCTAAAATGTATGTTTGGTTCTGTATATCTTCTGTTTCTTTGCTGAGGTTTTTTTTTTTCTCATTTGTTTTGAGTGTATTTTTACATCTATTGAAGCATTTTTATGATGGATGCTTTAACATCTGTGTTATCTTGGTGTTTATTGATTGTCTTTTCTCATTCAACTTGAGATTTTCCTGGTTCTTGATATGACAAGTGATTTTTTTATTGAAACCTAGACATTTTGGTAGTATACGAGCCTCTGAGTGTTATTTAAATCTTCTGTTTTTATTGGCCTGCTGTGACCACCCTTCGGCAGGGAGAGGGTTGGGGAACTGCCCCATTATTGACAAATAGGGTGAAATGCAAGTTCCTCACTGGGCCTTCATTGACACCCAGTGGAAGCGGGCTCCTTGTCCCAGCTGGGCTGCGCTGGGAATTCCAGCTGCCCCTGGGCCTCCACTGATACCATCTCGTCTGAGAGACAGGGGAGGCTGTGTTACGGCTCCCAGTATGGTCTCTACTGATACAGTAAGGGTCGATCTCATTACTTCTGAGTGCTGGTAAAAGTGCTGATTTTTCACAGAGATGCACTCTAGCCAATAAAGGGAAGGGGATCTTTTTTACCTCTGGAATTGAAGCCCAGGCTTCCTTCAGTAATCTTTTCGGACATTGCATGATTTGGAAGTTTTATTATTACTGCAGGGTGGGTGTGAAAGTTCCTGCTTTCACACTTGGCTCACCTGGCTCTCTCTAATGCCGCCTCAGCAATGGTCTGGGCACCTCATTATAGACTGGTGAGGGTGGAGGTCTAGGCTCCCCACTGACCTCCGCGCATTAATACTAGTGGAGGTAGGGCTGCAGTCTTTTTTCTTTCTGTGGTGTTAGTAGAATGGTTTTGGCTGTAAGTTTCCTACCTGGTTAGGCTGTACCTTTCTTGGCCCTGTTACTAGGGAGAGCTTTAAAAATCTTTCCTATTGGCACTTCTGGGTTGTTGGCATCTCTAGAACCAAGGATATATGAAGCTTAAAAGAAAACCCAGAAAAGAAAACCTGTTGTATTGTTCTTCAGGTTCCAAGATCCCAGCAAGTCTGCCTTCTTCTCTCCACCTTTCAGAATCTTCTAGGTTTGCCTTATATATGATGTCCAGGGTTTTTAGTTGTGCTCAGAGGATGAATGAAAGAAGGTACTCCTATTCCATCTTTCTGAAAGCTGAAGTCTTTGAGTTAATTTTTACATATGGTGTGAGGTAAGAAAGGGTTGAGGTTCTTATTACCCACCGCTGATGTCCATTTGTTCCCCTACCATTTGTTGAAAAGGCAGTCCTTTTCAGTAGAATTACTTTGGTACTTTTGTCAAAAATCAGTTGACAGATGTTCTTTCATTTCAGGAAAAATTTCTGGGGCTACAGTTTTAAATGTTAGTTATATTACATTGTTTTATTTTTGTTTTTCAGACATTCCAATTGTTTAAATGTTGACTCTCCTTTGCCTGTCTTCTGTATGAATTTCTCTTTTACCCATCTTAAAACTCATTCCTTATTTCATATTTTTTCTCTTCGCTCATTTCACTCTGAAATTCCTTTTCCCTTGCTATAATTTCAGTCATATGTATTTTCCCTTGGACTTATCTGTTATCTCCTCATAATTTCGGAGATGATTTTGTTTTTTCTCTGTAACTTTATTTCTTAGATGATTTTGTCTTCTTTTTCAATTTCTCTCCTAAGTTTGCTTAGCTCTCATTTCATATCACCCAGTTGTCCACACATTTTTATTTTGAGCTTTTGAATTTGATTTGTGGTGTTTTTTTCTTATCAACAACTGTTTGTTTAATTATATTTAGTTCATGTTGGAAAGTTTTAGTCTGCTTTGCAGTTTTTTTGTTTTTTTTTTTTTGTGGAGTATTTTTATTACCTGAAAGATTTTCATCCTCATTTTCTGTGCTCTTATGTAGAAACTTTGTGTGGATGTTGGGTTCATTTTTCTGATAATGAGGAAGTATATTACAATTTATTGGACCAAAAATTACATGTGATTTTGGGAAGAGTAGGGGAGAGGTTTAGGCAGGTTAGTTGGATTCTAGTTCAAGAACACCTTCTTATGTTAGTACAATGAAACCCATTTTCTTTTTCAGTGGTATCTAGTGGAGGGTGTTTATCTATTCTAATTCTAGATCTTCTCTGGAGGACCCTGGATCTCGGACACTTGTTTCTTCTTTCCTTCCATCACTGAGCCACTGAATTCACATCTCTCATTGTCTTCTCAAGTTTGCCACCTACAGCGCTGTGTACTTTCAGGCCCTTCCTTTCAAGCCCCAGAAGCAACACCCTGACCTAGCAGGTTTCAAACCTGTTCTCAGTGTTTCCCTGCCTGGGCAGGGAAGGGGTGGTGTGGGGCTTTTTTCCTGTGGGTGAACCAGTTGATGTTTCTGTGTTCAGCATCACTAGGACCCACCTCACTCTCCCTTCTCCACACAGTCCCTGCCTGATTCTTCAGGTCAAAGTTTGCTTTCCCACTGACATGTAAATTCAGGTTTGTAGTTTCCTTATTTCCTGTATGCTGGAGGCATGCACTGTGGATGATTTTATCACCTCTCCTTATCAACCATGTGGGTCATGGAGCATGTAGAGAGAAATTTAAATTTGAGTGTGACTGTCAGCCTCTTTTTAGTTTCTGCTGGATTTGTAGTTATGGCCACATTACATTTCTAATTTTCTTTTTTCATTTTCTTCTTTCTATCCTTCACTCCCTTCCTCCCTTCTTTCTTCACTCCTTCTTTCCTTCTTTGATAAACTTTTCTCCGCCCCCCCCCCCCCTCAGTTCAGTTCAGTTCATAGGGTACTAAAGTTTCAACTTTGGCGTTCTTACCTTTTTATTGTATCTTTTTCTGTGTCATTTTGTTCTTATTTATTATTTCTTTTCTTCTGCTTTCTTTGTCTTTATTGTAATCTCTTTCCCCACTTATTAGTTGAGTACTCAGCTGTGACACAAGCTTTCCTACTTTGCTAGGGTGTTTAAGGCTTTAACTATCACTCTAAGAATTACTTTAGTTTTATTTTACAAGTTATGAAACATCATATTTTTACTTCTAAATCTTTTCCAAGTTTCATTATGATTTGATTCATTAGTTATTTATAAGTTCAGCTTTGAATTTACAAATAACAGAGATTTCTTTAAAATTTTTCTGTTGATTTCATTATTTTTTCTTGTATTTTATCACTCTTTGTATTTCAGGTCATCCATTTGGCTTTTTTTTTGCCTTCTGCATGAAGAACTTTTTTTTCTAATCTCTTTTACTAAGATCTCATGGCAGTGAAGGGCTTCCCAGATGCCACTAGTGGTAAAGAATCCGCCTGCCAGTGTAAGAAACGCAGGTTCAGTCCCTGGGTCAGGAAGATCCCCTGGAGTAGGAAATAGCAATTCTCGCCAGTATTCTTGCCTGGAAAACCCCATGGGCAAAGGAGCCTAGCAGGTCACACTCCATGGGGCTGCAAAAAGTTGGACACAACTGAGCACCTGAGCCCTTGGACGGTGGTGTTTGTTGCTGTTCAGTTGCTCAGTTGTGTCCAACTTTTTGTGACCTCATGGACTGCAGCACGCCAGGCTTCCTTGTCCTTCACTGTCTCCTGGAGTTTGCTCAAACTCATGTCCATTGAGTCAATAATGTTATCCAACCATCTCATCTTCTGTTGCTCCCTTTTCTTCCTGCTTTCTGTCTTTCCCAGCATCAGGGTCTTTTCCAATGAATCGGCTGTTCGCATCAGGTGGCCAGAGTATTTTAGCTTTAGCCTCAGCATCAGTCCTTCCAATGAATATTCAGGGTTGATTTCCTTTAAGATTGACTGGTTCAATCTCCTTGCAGTCCAAGGGACTCTCAAGCCTTCTCCAGCACCACAATGTGAAAGTATCAGTTCTTTGGCGCTCAGTCTTCTTTCACATCCATACCTGACTACTAGAAAAATCATAGCTTTGACTGTATGGACCTTTGTTGGCAAAGTGATGTCTTTGCTTTTTAATACACTGTCTAGATTTTGCCATAACTTTCCTTCCAAGGAATAAGTGTTTTTTAATTTCATGACTGCAGTCACTGTCCACAGTGATTTTGGAGCCTAAGAAAATAAAATCTGTTACTGCTTCTACTTTCCCCCTCTTCTATTTGCCACGAAGTGAAGGGACCAGATGCCGTGATCTTAGTTTTTTGAATGTTTAGTTTTAAGCCAGCTTTTTCACTCTCCTCTTTTACCCTCATCAAGAGGCTCTCTAGTTCCTCTTTGCTTTCTGCCTTTAGAGTCGTATCATCTGCATATCTGAGATTATCAATAACTTCTCTGGGCAGTCTTGATTCCAGCTTGTGGTTCATCCAGCCCAGCATTTTGCATGATGTATTCAAACCAGTCAATCTTAAAGGAAATCCGCCCTGAATATTCACTGGAAGGATTGATACTGAAGCTGAAGCTCCAGTACTTTGGTTACCTGGTGTGAAGTGCCTACTCATTGGAGAAGACCCTGATGCTTGGAAAGATTGAGGGCAGGAGGAGAAGGGGGGCGGCAGAGGATGAGATGGTTGGATGGCATCACTGACTCAATAGACATGAGTTTGAGCAAACTATGGCAGTTAGTGAAGGACACGGAAGCCCAGGGTGCTGCAGTCCATGGGGTCTCAAAGGGCCAGATATGACTGAGCAACTAAACAACAATGAACTCTACATATAAGCTAAATAAACAGGGTGATAATATATAGCCTTGTCATACTCCTTTCCCAATATTTCTCTCAGTTTGCCTGAAACATCTTTTCGAATTGTTTGTAGAAGTAGTTTCAATTGGTATGAAATTCTGGGTGGTTAGTTATTTCCTCTCAGCCTTTTGAGACTGTTCCACTGTCTCCTGCTTCCTGCTGTTTTCTGTTGAGAAATTAATCATTAGTCCAAGTTGTTCCTCTGTGTTCCTCTGTCTTCTTTCTTTGGCTGCTTACATAAAAACCTTTTGATTATGGAAAATTAAAACACTGAAAGTAGAGACACAAGTATAATGAAGCCCCATTTGCTGTCACGAACCCTCAAAGTAATAATCCATGTTTTTGCCAGTTGTGTTTCACTTGTGTATCTCCTTTTTTTTCTTTCAATCACTTTAGGTTTAACTGTGTCTGTAAGCATCTCTAATAATTAAGGATTTAACAATCACAATAGCATTATTACACTTACACAGTTGATAATAATTTTTTCAGTTCAGTCGTGTCTGACTCTTTGTGACCCCATGGACTGCAGCACACCAGGCTTCCCTGTCCATCACCAACTCCCAGAGCTTGCTCAAACTCATGTCCATCGAGTCAGTGATGCCATCCAACCATCTCACCCTCTGTCATCTCCTTCTTTTCCTGCCTTTGATCTTTCCCAGCATCAGAGTATTTTCCATTGAGTCAATTCTTTGCATCAGGTGGCCAAAGTATTGGAGCTTCAGCTTCAGCATCAGTCCTTCCAATGAATATTCAGGACTGATTACCTTTAGGATTGACTGGTTTGATCTCCTTGCAGTCCAAGGGACTCTCAAGAGTCTTCTCCAACACCACAGTTCAAAAGCGTCAGTTCTTCAGTGCTCAGCTTTCTTTATGGTCCAGCTCTGACATCCATACATGACTACTGGAAAAACCATAGCTTTGACTAGCTTTGACCTTTCTCAACAAAGTAATGTCTCTGCTTTTTAATATGCTGTCTAGGCTGGTCATAGTTTTTCTCCCAAGGAGCAAGCATCTTTCAATTTCATGGCTACAGTCACCATCTGCAGTGATTTTAGAGCCCAAGAAAATAGTCTATCACTGTTTCCATTGTTTTCCCATCTCTTTGCCATGAAGGGATGGGACCAGATGTCATATCTTAGTTTTTTGAATGTTGAGTTTCAAGTCAGCTTTTTCAGTCTCCTCTTTCACTTTCATCAAGAGGCTCTTCAGTTCCTCTTTGCTTTCTGCCGTAAGGGTGGTGTCATCTGCGTATCTGAGGTTATTGATATTTCTCCTGGCAATCTTCATTCCAGTTTGTGCTTCATCCAGCCTGGCATTTCACATGATGTACTCTGCATATAAGTTAAATAAACAGGGTGACAGTATACAGCTTTGACATACTCCTTTGCCAATTTGGAACCAGTGTGTTGTTCCATGTCCTGTTCTAAGTGATGCTTCTTGACCTGCACACAGATTTCTTGAGTTCACATTTTACCAGTTATCTGAAAAATAGCTTTTTACAGCTGGAATGTTTGAATCAGGATCCAAGCAAGATTTGCTCATTTGACCTAGCTTAATCTGTCTTTGTCTGTTTTACTCTGTGATTATTTTATGCATGCCATTTATTTGTTGAAATACTGTAGAATTTATCCTGTTAAACATTCTGGATTTGGTTGATTGCCTCATGGTGTCCCGTAGCACATTTCTCTATCCTTAGGATTCCTGTTATCTGGTAATTAGATCTAAAACAGGCCTTCTGAACCTTGGCACTGTTGAAATTTTGTTGGTGGTTGGCTGTCTTGTGTGTTTTAAGCTGTTCAGCTGTGTCCCTGACCTTTCCCTTCT
This sequence comes from Odocoileus virginianus, assembly GCF_023699985.2. NCBI lineage: Eukaryota > Metazoa > Chordata > Mammalia > Artiodactyla > Cervidae > Odocoileus > Odocoileus virginianus. The sequence continues at coordinate 101,929,602 of NC_069675.1, forward strand.
AGATGCCAGTAGCATACTGTAGTTATGACAACCAAAACAAACAAACAAACAAATGAACAAACAAAAAAAACAGTCTCTAAACATTGCCAGGTATTCCTTAGGAGGTGAAATCACCCTTGTCTGTGAACCACAGATCTTGGATCTGATCAGAGAAAAGCTCTAGGGAAGCTTCGTAGGGGGTTGTGTGCTTCCTCTCACATTCCGTCAGGAGCCACATAGTATCTACTGTTTTCCTTTGGGCAGTATTAAGATTGATCAGCGGATTTTGCCCGATCCATCCAGGGTAAGTTTCTCCACCAGCTTTTCCCCTAGTGAGCTGGTAGGCATTGATGATTGTCACCCAAATTTGTGATTTTATTTGATATTGTACAGTTGTGAATTATAATTCCATTGTGCTTTCTGAATTATTCCAACTTTTTCTATTCCAACTATTCCAACTTTTTCTGTAAGAAAGAACTTTCTTCATCAATACTAATAAAAACAAGGATAATCTGAATGCAAAATGATAGCAAAGTTGAATCTGTTTGCATTTGTCCCCAGTATCAAGCCTTCAGCCTTGCCTCTGCCTTGCTCGGTCTTGTCCCCACAGGGTGATTCTTCAGCTCAGCCTCAGGTTCTTAATCTGAGTGCTGGAGACACTAACACGCGTCAGTAAGTTCTGTCGTGAGGGATGAAGCACCTGGGCCAGCCCGCACATGGTTGTTTTCAGTGAACATCCTGTTCCTTTCTTTATCCACACCTCCAATGACCCATATCTGGTCATCTGGCTTGATTGTCTTCTGTTTCAATGAATTTTTTGTTACTGTCAGTTCTCTTTTTTAAATAAACTGTTTCCAACAATGAATCTCCTTAGTTGGGTGTAGCTCTTGTTTCGATCCTCTCCTTGTTTTCCTGGTCTGTTTTGATTCACTGATGAGTTATGTTGTTGTCATAGTAAATTTACTTCAGGAGAAGTATTTCCATCCAGGCTCTGGCATCTTTGTTCCATTTCTTTTAAGCAGAAAAAAACAACTTCGTTAAGTGTATATTGGTTCCTTTCCCCCAGTTTACTTGTCCTTCAGTTTGCTTACTTGTTATTCTGGAAGAGTCTGAAAAGCTGTGGTTTTAAATTTATAAATGTTTTCTTAATTTAAAAGTTATACATGCTCCTCACAGAAGAAAATATTTTAATGTTAAAAGTATAATGGAGAGAATTAAAATTGTTACTGGAAAGCCTTTCAGAGACCATAACAGTTCCTGTTATTTTGGTGTTGTTTCTCTCCCTGTATATGTTATTTTTCATAGTTGAGTCTATCTGGTATATACAAGTGTTAGCCTTTTTTTTTATTCACCTTATCATAAGCTTTTGTCATTTAAACTATTTGTATGGGCTTTTTAATATTCATAGTATGATGTTTCCCGTAGATGTTGCATACTTAGTTGATCTCCTGTGGTTATATGTTTCATAGTTTTTATTATTGTAAAAGAACTTATTACAAACACCTTTGTGAATACAGATGTTTGTGTGCTTGATTTCCTTAGGAGATAATTTTGTACAAATGAAATCAATAAACAATTGTTTTAGGGCTTTAAATAAGTATCGCCCAGTTGCTTTCTTAGAAGATGATACTATATAATTTATGCCTTCAGCCAAGGAATTGAATGGTGCCGGGTGGTGGCAGCTGACAGTCCACAAAACACTGTAGCTGCTGCGGCTCTAGCTAGTTTCACATTCAGCCCAAGGTTGTTTTCTCTGGCTTGTCCATTCATTCTCTGTAGGACTTCAGAGTGGCCAGCAGTTGGGGAAGAAGACTGGAGGGTTCTGCTTATATGCTTCTTCCAACAAGTAAAAGTGAGGTGGATGGTGGGCATTGGCTCTGAGTCACTGCACTGTCTCCCTGGTACCCCTGGGGTCTCAGGAACCATTACTTGAAAAATTGAAACATACCTTAGGATAGTTAAAAATGAAGCACTGCTGTGAGAAACATACTCTGCATGAAGACCACAATCTACTTAAAAAGCACAGTGGTCACAGCCATTTTAACCCTGGGGAGTTTGGTTTATGGCTGCCAAGGGGGAGAGGGGTACTGAGTGCAGAGGATGCCCTTCCGGGACGGGGGAGCCGGGGGTGAGGCAGACGAGGGCAGTGCCACGTCCTCCCTGGGTCAGCGTCCTGTGCAGTCAGGCCTGCCTGACCAGCGGGCTCTGTGGCTGCAGGCCAGACGGGCCCCCCTCCTTGCTGCCTGCTGGCCCCGCCTGAGCCGCCTGCAGGGCAGAGGCAGCTTTCACTGGGCAGCCCGGGATACCTTTTCTTGGGGTGTGAGCCATGAACGTGGATGGGAGCACCTACTGGCCCTGGTCTCTGGGGCTGACAGTCTTAGAACATCCAGATCAATGGCCCCTATGGAGGCAGGGGGCTTCCCAGGTGCAGTAGTGGTGAAGGATTCGCCTGCTAATGCAGGAGACACAGGAGACTTGCGTTTAATCCCTGGACTGGAAAGGTCCCCTAGAATAGGAAATGGCAACCCACTCCTGTGTGCTTGCCTAGGATTCCATGGATAGAGGGGCCTGCAGGTTACAGTCCGTGGGTTTGCAAAGAGCTGGACACGACTGAACACTTACACACAGGGAGGCAGAGGTGTCCACAGCCAGGGACGCTCACCAGGCTTGGTGCTGCTCCCCAGAGACCCTGGCGGAGGGAGAGGTGAGGAAGGGTCTCTGGGTCTTTGCAGCAGACAGTCAGATCCTCAGAGCTGGTTCACCCCGGCATCACCCACCTCAGCGGTGATCTGGCTGTGATCAGACAGGGCCTCATGTGAAGCTGTGTTCTTGGCCTCACGCCCTTCCCTGTATGGGTCCATGAGCCTGTGGGGCTGGAGCTTGGAGGGTATTGCCCAGGGGTGACCTGCATGGTGTGGGTTTATGAGTTGCACCCCTAACTTGGTGGCCTTTGTGCTTGTAGGTGGTAATGTGGATCTGGAAAGCCAAGCAGAAGGAAAGAAGGAGGTGGAAGCTGATGATGTGATGAGGAGCGGCCCCCGACCCATTGTCCCGTACAGCTCCATGTTCTGCTTAAGCCCCACCAACCTGTGAGTCTTGCCACCAGCCCATGTCCTGCGCTGTCTCCTAGTCCACGGCCTGTGATCCATGTGCACATGAGAGCAGGTGTGCTAGACATGACCCAGCCCGTTACGTGCATCAACATCTTGATAGATCATCACAACTTCCCACAGAGTACATTCTGCTGTTGCCTCGCTTTGCCGATGAGGACATGGAGCCACAGGGAAGGCTGGAGTCCAGACATACAGCCCACCCGTCTCAGTGGCAGAGCTGGGGTTTAAACCCAGACAGGCATCCCAGGGCCTTGCTTTTAACCCCCACTGCAGCCACAGGTCACCTCTGTGCACACGCACCCGGTTTCATGCTGCATTGACACCTTCCACTGGAGCCCACGGACATGCGTTGCAGTCCTCACATGTCACTCATCCACATACCACTCCGGCTGCTTCATTAGCTCGACCAGTGTTCAGACGGTGTTCTAGGTGCTGGGAACCACAGTGATGAGCAGCAGCGATGAGAGTCTGTCCTCTAAGCTACGGGCAAGTGGAGAGGCAGGCAGCAGACGGGGCACCAAGGTGGGGACATAAGGCACTACATGGTGGGAAGGGCCAGGAGGAAGCACAGAGCAGAGACTGGAGGTGTGCACGGTGGGGCTGAGGTGGTGAAGTGGGATTGGAGCCCACGGAAGGAGAGGGAAGCCCGCCAGGCAGGGGTGCAGGCAGATCACATGTGGAACTCTCACCACGGGGCCGGGTGCAGGCAGATCACATGTGGAACTCTCACCACGGGGCCGGAGCAGCAGCGTCTGAGGGACCCCCGCCTTGTCCCTTTCCCGTGTGTCCAGCCCCTCTGCCCTCGGTCATCTAGCAGTCTGTCCACCAGCTCTTGCCGCCCGCCCTCCCCTCCTTCCTCTGCTCAGCACACCAGTGTGGGGAGTTCGCTCTTCAGGGGTTGGGCGTGAGACGGCGGTAGAGACAGGTATGGCCCCTGCCTCCAGCACAGACTGGTGTGTCCATCACGTGACTACGGCGTGGGTAGGTCGGGCAGGGAGGTCTGGTGTCTGGGAGCCTTCCTGGAGGGAGGGAGAGATCTCGGCTGAAACCTGAAGGGTGGGAGGCGGGGTGAAGAGGGAGGAGACAGTGTTCCTAGAGGGCGGACAGAGCTTGCGATGGTCTCGACGTGAAAGACCTCGGGCTCCAAACAGCTGAAGGCAGTTGGGTGAAAAAGCACAGAGGCAGACAGGGCTGATGTGTGTTCTGTGGAGAAGCGGGATGACGTGAGAACCCAGAGGAGCTGGAGAGGCTGTGGGGGTGAGTCTCAGGCAGACTGCACTGGAGCCCTTAGGTGGAGAGAATGGAGACGAGACAGAGAGACCGTTTGGAAGGTGGTTGTGGCAATTGGATGAGGGTGGTCAGAGTGGAGAGGTTCGGGAGTGAAGTGCTTGGAGAGAAATTTTAGAGGCAGAATCTGCAAGATTTGATGGCAAAGTAGAGATGGAAGGGGTGGAATTGTGAAGGATGACAACCAGGGTTTCTGCTTGATGACTGGAGGCCTGGCTGAGCCCGGGAGCCCGGGGAAGCTGGCAGGTGGCATGTGGCCAGCGGAACTTCAGGGTCTGAGGAGGGGTGGAAACTCAGCCACAAGATGAACTGGTAGTGTTGTTTTGAAGAAAAGGGGCTGGGACAGAAGAGAGCCTATGATGGAGCGTCGTGGGGGTGGAAGGAAAGCGTCTCAGTTTGGAGGGAGAAGTACCAGCAGGGCACTCGGGGGCTTGGAAGAGCAGCTTGGGGAGTGGGGGGCTGGAGCTGGGCCATGGCGGTTGGGACGAGAAGCAGACAGGAAGGGACAGAGACGTGGTGTCCCTGAGAACATGGTGTTGGTGAGAGGAGAGGTGGCAGGGGCTGGTGGGCGGAGGGCGAGCCCGTGGAGGCAAGAGGGGCTCTGAGAGCACGTCTCTTGAGGGGGCAGAAGTGACGTCTGTTTGATGTGCTTGTCACCCAGGCTTGGCTTCACTGTCCCCCTGAGAGGCCTTGCTGGTCTCTTGGTCACTCTCTCCTGCTATGTCGTAGTATTTGTCAACGTCTGAGCATCTCCTGTCGATTTCTGTTTGCACTGTTTACTGGTGTCTTGGTTGCCACTGTGTCCCAGTCCAGGATGTACCTGAACAGACCAGAATAGTCGTCGGTGGTGCTGACTAGCGAATGGAGGCAGACAGGTGACTGAAGGGCAGGTGTGCACACGCGTCTCTGGGAGCTCAGTCGAGGGCGCCCAGCACTGGCGTTCGAGAAGGGCTGCTCGGGGACTGTTGGTGCTCGGCTTCTACCCCACCCACAGCAGAGCTGGAAGCCTGTCCAGGGCATGGTAGCCCCACAGCACGTAGACAGGCAGGCCTGGCTGGGCCCCAGTGGAACTTAATGTAGCAAAAGGTCCAGACCAATTTGGCCTGCGAGCGATGGTGGCTGGCCCTGCCTGGGGTTTCTGCAGCCTTCCACCATTCCCATTCACTCCCAGGAATTTGGTCCCCATCAGTCAGCTGGCTGCTGTCACCTGAACAGAGGGACATTTAGCAGAACTCAGCCCTTTCTATGGGGAGGGGCCAGGCAAGCCCTCCATAAGCCTTTGCTGACCCGTGCTTTGCCTTCCAGGCTCCGCCGCTTCTGCCACTACATTGTGACCATGCGGTACTTCGAGATGGTCATTCTTGTGGTCATTGCCCTGAGTAGCATTGCCCTGGCCGCTGAGGACCCTGTGCAGACAGACTCACCCAGGAACAACGTGAGTGCTGCTGTTGGGCTGTGGGGGGGCTGGTGCCGTCAGGGCCCTGTCTGCCCCTCAGAGTGTGGGGCTGAAGGTCTGGGGACACGTCCAGGATGCAGTGAAGACCATTACTGCAGGGGCCCCTCCCGTGGGACGCTGGCCAAGCCTCCCCTCACTTCCCCATGACCCTTGCCCACAGGCCCCAGGCCGCTGGGTTATCTGTTCAGGCTCCTGGAAGAAGACATGGAGTTGCTGAACTGGCCCCAGCTCAAGCTTCCTGCCTTGCCCTTGAAAAAAGCCTCTTTGTGGTTCCAGGTGCTGAAGTACATGGACTACATCTTCACGGGTGTCTTCACCTTTGAGATGGTGATAAAGGTGAGACGTGTGGTTGCCTTGGTGACTGCAGGGCTTTGCTCATTCCCCCCTCATGATTGAGATGAAGGCATGGGGCAAGTGTGCCCTGGGCATGCACACACGTGTGGGTGACGAGCTCACCTGCAGAGGTTGTGTTTTGTGGAGACATGAGGTCACATTTGCTAAGGGTTCCCCACAGTGTTATATCAGCCTCAGGAGAGCTCGTGAGCGCTGGGCCTGGTCTCCACTACCTGCTGACAGAGACCCTTCTCTCTGGGGTGGACAGGCTTCCCCTCCTGTGTGGTAATGAGCCCAGGTCATGCGGGGTTGTCTCAGCAGAGAGGGAGGCCAGGACCTCAGCTGGAGGAAGGAGAGTGAGGACAGGGCAGTGGCCTCAAGGCTCAAAGATTGCAGCAGGTGGGCGGAGAGGACTCCCTGGTGCTTGACTGCAGATGAAGCACGACCATGCCGCGTGGCCCCGGTCCTCTCGGTGTTGCCGAGGGCCTGTGTGCGTCCCCACAGGTGCAGCTCGAGGAGGGAGGGGGTGCTTGCATGGTGGCTCAGGGTGGCTTCTGTGTATGCTCACTTCACTTCTCTTGTGAGTTCCTGGGGGAAGTGTTACTGCATTTTGCAAACAAGGACACTGAGGCCCAGAAACAGTAAGACGCCTCCAGAAGTCACCGCTGCAGAGGGGCAGCTCCACAGCACCTCCTCCTGCCAGCGGGGCTGACCCTCTGAGGGTCTGCAGGCGGTAAGCTCCGGGCAGGTGTGCCTGCAGCCCAGGGAGGAGACTCATTCAGGCTCCAGAGGAACTGGAGGCCCGGCAGGCTCTCAGCCAGTCTTGGCCATGCAGAGTCACTGGGGTCAAGGGCATGGAGATCCAAATGCCTGTTGAGGCTTTAAGAGGCCATTAACTGAGCCATGTCTGCTCCCCTGACAGGACGTGACCTGAGCCGTGACCCCTCCCCTGACAGGACGTGACCTGAGCCGTGACCCCTCCCCTGACAGGACGTGACCTGAGCCGTGACCCCTCCCCTGACAGGACGTGACCTGAGCCGTGACCCCTCCTCTGACAGGACGTGACCTGAGCCTTGACCCCTCCCCTGACAGGACGTGACCTGAGCCGTGACCCCTCCTCTGACAGGATGTGACCTGAGCCGTGACCCCTCCCCTGACAGGATGTGACCTGAGCTGTGACCCCTGCCCTGATAGGACGTGACCTGAGCCGTGACCCCTCCTCTGACAGGATGTGACCTGGGCTCTGGCTCCTCACCTTGACAGACACGACCAGGACCGTGTCCTTTCCCTTGACAGGATGTGACCTGAGCCATGACCCCTCCCCTGACAGGACGTGACCTGAGCCGTGACCCCTCCCCTGACAGGACGTGACCTGAGCCGTGACCCCTCCTCTGACAGGATGTGACCTGGGGTCTGGCTCCTCACCTTGACAGACACGACCAGGACCGTGTCCTTTCCCTTGACAGGATGTGACCTGAGCCATGACCCCTCCCCTGACAGGACGTGACCTGAGCTGTGGCTCCTCACCTTGACAGACACAACCGGGACTGTATCCTCTCTCCTGGGGGGACGGAACATGAAACAGCATCCTTCCTCTCACCACAGGTCTCTGGGCTGTGACCCTGCCTTTCTTTTCCGAAATATTCTGTTCCTTAAAGTGTGTTGTTCCCCTAAAGATGATCGATTTGGGACTGCTGCTGCACCCTGGTGCCTACTTCCGGGATCTGTGGAACATTCTGGACTTCATTGTGGTCAGTGGGGCCCTGGTGGCGTTTGCCTTCTCGTAAGTACCTGGGTCTGCTCTGACTTGCTGGACAGCACCCCCAGAGCTGTGATGAGTGTGGGGGGGTGGGGGAGGAAGGGGTGCCACGGCCACCATGCTGTCTCTCGTCAGTCCCTGTCTGCTGGGGGCTGGCTGTGGGGCTGGGAGGACCTCAAGGCTCGTCATCCCTGACACACCCTGTGGTTCTGAAATTGGATAGGCAGTCTCTGGCTTAAGGCATCTGCCTCTTGCGTCCTATAGAAAACTCTTGGTGCCCTGAGGAGGCTGCACTGCTTGGTCAGCGAGGGCAAGCGGGTGCAGCTGGGTGTCTCCCCTACTGGGCGGCTCCTCTGTTTCCTGCGGCTCCCTAGTGAGCAACACTCAGCCCTGTGTGGCTGGGCCTAGATTGGCTCCCTTAGACCCTGCACGGTGGTGGGTGGGGGCTTGGGTGGAGCTGGGGGCAGATTCTGGGGAGGTGGCTGCTTACCCAGACCAAGATGTAAGTAAGCTTCTGATGGACAGCGAGCTCTTGGGTTGGGGTCGTTTCTGAGCCCACGGGGAGGCCTCCTCACTGACTCTCTTCTCTTTGTCTCCTGTTGCTGGACTCTCGGTAGGAGCTTCATGGGGTAATGCCTTCCCTCTGTCCCCTCACACTGCCCCGCATCACAGCACGCCGCGACCCCACGTGGGCCGTTTCATCACCATGCCTCACCTCTGCTCATTTCCTCCACCGCCTGGGCTGCATGCTGTCAGGAGCCATGTCCCCCGGCCACATGTCCCCACCTCACCTCTGGGGGCTGGGTTGGGGGCTGGGGCTGGGCATGGCCCCCCCTTGGTGAGCAGGGCATCCTGACTGAGTGCTGGAGGCTGGGCACCTGGGTCTGGAGGGCAGTGCCCATGCTGGCTGGGAGCTGTGTGACCCCAGCTGCCAGGATGTTGGACATCCTGAGATACTTTCCCACTTGTCTCCTCTGGAAACAGGGCTTTCTTTGCTCTTTCCTTTCCACACTTCCCTGAAATGCCCAGCATCTCTGACCCTCACTGTTATAAAGCAAAATTCAACCGAGTGAATCTGAAGGGTTTATTCAGTGATTTGTGAAACAGGCAGCATCCCATCTAGTAGTTAGAAAGGCTGTACATGGTGGAAACTGTGTAAAATGGAAGGCCTTTATAGACAGGGAGCCAGATAAGGTTTTAACAAGAGGGAAGAAAGGATTGCTTCAGGCAGTGTTACCTCAGTGGTGCTCACTAGGTGATTCCAGAAATTTCATTCCTGGGAAAGGTTAAAACTACAATTAGGTCTTGGTCTGCTCTCCTGGGGGCAAGTGGCTCCACTTTGGTCCTGTTTCTTTTTATTTTTCCTTCTTCTCCTTCTTCATTTTCCTCCTCCTCCTTTCTCTCCCTCTTCCCCTCCTTTTTTTTTTTTTTATAAACGGTTCTCCCCTTCTGATCAAACTGTCAGGCCAACTGAGAGATGTGATTAAAAGTTTAGATGTGTCAACTGTGCCGACTTAAAAAAAAAAAAGCACAATGTGAGAGCTGCAAGTTAAGTTCTATTTGCGGCAAAATGAGGACTATATCATGGGAGACAGCATTTCAGATAGCTCTGAGAAACTGCTCCAAAGAACTAGGGGGAGAGGTCAGTAAATATGTGATTTTGGAGAAGGGGAACACATGAAATCAAGCACATATGTTTTGCAGAAGTTTTCTGCTAGTGATGAGGAGCAGCCATCGCCGTGAAGTGTTTTAGTGCTTTTCTAGATATGAGGAGATGCAAGCACTGGGCTCGTAAGATCTGCTCCTGGAAATATCTGTCTGAAGAGCTGTTCTGACAGTTTTTGCTAGAGCACCGAGGGCCTCATTTGTGCTCTCCACCTGGAATTCCTTTCAGGGGGATGTTGAAAGTCAGCAGCTGCAGCAGCACATGATTTAATCCTTGCAGAGGTAGATGCCAAGTGCCAATTTGTTGACAACTGAAAAAAATTTACAACCTGCACGTTGAGAGTTACCTTGTATTTGGCTGACAAAGCTGAGGACTTAAGCCTGGGACACGATATCTCAGATAACTCTGAGAGACAGTACCAAAGACGCAAGGAGGGAGCCATGAGCCACGATATGTAGGAGTTTTTGCAACAGAGACCTGGTAGTCAGAATATCAAAAGATTACTGTTATTTGAAGAAAACCAGGCATCTTAAGGAATTTAGTGCTTTCCTATATATGGGAAATACAAGAGTCTGGGCTCACTGAAGTAAATTCTTTGATGTGTACCTCAGCTATCTGGGGCCAGTATCCTCCCCTTCTCCTCCTGAGTCTCCTCGGGGTGTCCCATTGAGGGGGGCTGGCTCACTGCTAGATGGGGGACATCCTGCCTCCACCCCAAATTCCCCCAGGGCTCACTGTCAGCTGTAATGTGATGGCTTCAAGGCTGCAGCATCCTTTGTTTACTGATATGGCAGGCAGTACTTTTTATTCACAGGTGTTAGCACCATGCTCAGCTCCCGTTGTGTAGTTTTTGCAGCTTTGATCTTAGACATGGTATCTACAGGTCATGATGTATTTGTTTAACCCCTATGACATTCACACAGATCACAGTTTTAGGTTTATAATCCTTATGTTGGTCATTTTCTTTGCTTCGACATTCCAGTCAGAATGGAGACCACTTACTTAGTGGCTATCAGCTACAAATATGTATTTAATGTTTTTGAGAGAATATAACAGACATATCAGGGGCGTTATAAACAGGATAATTCCTAATGTTTGAAGTGTATTTTGGAGTCATGGTCCCCAAGACCCAAACCAATCAAAGAAAGATCCCATGAAGAAGTCACAGTTTTGAGCCAAGTATCTTGCTCAGTGATCTGATTTAACTGATTTTCAACTTCCCCAGAAGTGTCGATCTAGGTACTGTAGGTGGTGTTGGCCAAAGCATAGACAACCTATTGCTCTGCTAAAGGTAACTGAAGGCTATCCTATTATTAGGACCAACCTTGGCCAGAGTCTAAGGGTGTCTCCTGGGAAGCGGATGTCTTAGGAGGGACCTCTGCCGTGTCTTCAAGAGTTAAGGAGAGGTTCTGATCATACCTTGTGCGTATTTGCTCCTGACCAAGTGATGGACGTATTCGCAGAGTTTACTGTGTTTACCCGTTTAAGCCAGGGGTCACTTAGGCTTTTAATGTACCTGAAAAGAGAATCTCCTCTCATGAAATAAGGAGTCTCCCTAAATGTCTTGCAAAGACAGGTACTGCTGTGGGGTTTCCTAGTGAGTGGAGATAAACCACATCTACCCAGTTGGGGTAGATTGGAATCAGCCCCGGGCAGAGCAACAGGAGTGAGGCAGCCCCAGCCTTGGTGCTGGGGATTTGGGGCTGGTCCAGCACGAGCCTGCTAAAACCAGCAGGGGCCTGGCCTGCTGGACACTGTCGCAGGGGCCCTCTGAAGCCTGCTGCCCCTCTCTGCTCCAGGAATTGAGAAAACAGTGTAGGGGATCAGACCAGAGAAGGGGATGCTGAGGCTTCTTCAGGTCTGAAATATTTATTCAAGGTTCAAGTCCCTGAGGTTCACTGCCATCTGCGTAAGCGAGGAGGACCTGGTGCAGTTTCTTCCAAGGAGATTTTGGGGCAGTCTTTGTTCTGATTGATTTCAAATTAGAAGGGTGGAAGAAAACTGGAAACATGGGTTTGGTAAGTCAGAGCCAGATATTTGAGGAAATAAAGAATTCAGGATCCAGGCAAGTTTGTAGGTACATAGCAAAACCTCAGAAATAATTATTAGGACTAGAATCTAATATCTGTGGAGGGGCAAACATATTTTTTCTCTCTACAATTCTCCCTTTCTTTTAAAAAACCAAAGATAATCACAGTAAAAGTAATTTGTTTGTGTTAGATTTGTATTATTTATGTAAGTGCTGCAAGAAGAGTGACTGATCACATAAGTTCTTTTTAAGACTGCTTTGTTGCTGCTAATTTTCATAAGGAGTTTCAGACTGAACTCTCAAAAGCCTTCAAAGCCAGGAAACCAAGCCAAGAACATGGCCATCAGATTTTACCTACAACCCCTTGTCAGTGAAAGCCTTCGTCATATGGCCAGTGTTTCCAGTTGTGTCCTATAGAAGGAGAATAGGTTCTTATTGAACTTAGGCAAATAAATATATTATCATGGAAGTAAGAGTACTCATTGAAATACTCTGAATTCTGAAGGAATCAGGGAGAAAAAGTAAATGTTTCATCTTTGTTCACAAAGGTATATCTTACCAAATTGTTGATAGCTTAAGGGACAAGATTTCTTTAAATCTGGAAGAACGTTAATGAACCAGCAATATTTTAGACACATAATCATAACAATTATAGTCATCCTACATACGATTTTTGCCATCTTGTAGAAGTCTCACCACCAATGTCTCTATGTAAATTGAGTCATATTAAAAGCCCCGTGGTGGGTGAAAGACCAGTGGGGTTTGCCGTGGAGCCAGGAAGAACCAGGCAGCCAACTGTTTAATTTACAGCCACTGTTAGTCCGTTTTAATGTTTCTGAGGCAGGAGCAGATGCTGCCATGTTACAAGGGTAGAGGGTGGGCAGTGAAGGGTCATTTTTGGCAGAAGAAGAAGGGACTTCACCCACATGTGCCATGGCATTGATAGATTCTGCTGCTGTTGCCTTTGCGTGACAGTCAACCGGGCGCTTCCCTGACGTCAGGCTCAGTCCTGGTGGTGTGAACCCTCCCCTCCTTCCATCAACAGGGAAAGGCAGTCAGGCCAGCCCTTCCAGAAGACTCCGTGGTGATGGGCATGGGTCTGCACTGCTCATAGACTTGCACGTGCTGCCTGGGCTGGGGCTGCCATCCTGGTGCCCACCTACCTTTACTCCCACTGGGGTCTTGGCATGGTGTCTGGAGGACTCTGGTGTGGGGTGGGTGGGAGTGCTGAATGATGGGATCTGAGGGGATGAGCTCTTCCCACCCAGAAGCTCAGCTCTCCCTGGACACCAGGTGCTGCTGACCTGGCCCCAGCTCGTGTCCGCTCAGGCAGCCTGTTGGGGGAGACGCACTGGCCTGTGGTGTCTGCAGGACCAAGGCTGTCCTGTCCCCAGTTGTCTGGGCACAGGTGTGCACCCTACCTGTCTACATGGGTGGCTTCTCCCTTCTAGAGGCTCCAAAGGGAAAGACATCAGCACCATCAAGTCCCTGAGGGTCCTGCGTGTGCTGAGGCCACTCAAGACCATCAAGCGGCTGCCCAAACTCAAAGTGAGAGTCTGGAGTGGGGCCTGGAGGGGGGTGGGGGCTGTGTGTGTACATGTGTACATATATGTGTACACGTGTATAGGTAGACTTCACGTGTGTGTGCATGTGTGTGCACACACGTACGTGTAGGCCTGCATTGTGGGGTGCACATGTGTATCTTGCCTGGCCCCCCTGCAGCTTCCCGTGTGGGGTGGGGACGAGCAGAGCTGAGGGGAGGCCCCCACGAGGGAGGCCCTGCAGTATGTGCATGGGATGGGCTCTCAGCTCTGTGACCATCTCCGACGGGGCTCCTCTCTGCATGTCCTGTGAGGCCCTTCTTCCTCTACTCAGGGGCACCCATGGGACCAAGTCTTTTATCAGCAGCTGTAGTGCAGGGGTCAGGGTCACGGGGAGATGCCGGGAGAGCAGGGGTTGGGGGATATGGCTTTAGAATTGTGCCGCAGTCTAATTGTTGCTGAGCTTGTGCTTAAATTCACTGAATCCTCCAAGACTATGCAGTGAAATGTTAGGAGTGCCTTTGACCTGCAGGCTGGGGAGACACTAAGCGATGTGAGGTTCTGGGGGGTGGTTTGCTTAGAGCCCATGTTGAAGGGGCGGCTCGGGGGTGACTAAGGCACTAGGGGCAGGGCTGCCAAGGCAGCTGCCTATGTGTGGAGTATGCCCTGCGGGTCTTGAGAGCCGGTTGCAGATTGGCCTCTGTGCACAGCCAGCAACAACCAGACCAGGGCAGCAGGGAGAGGTTCACTGGAGAACAGGCGGCCTGGGCAGTGGGAACAGCTGGTAGTCCCCTCTGGTTCACGCACATGCCCCAAGTCCTGCCCTGAGGTGGCCTCAGCATCGCCAGTTGTCTACCCCATCGCGAATGCCCCTGTTGGGCAGAAGCCAGGCACTGTCCTCAGCTTAGCCCTGTGCCTTCCCTCCATGTTGGCCTGAGGCCTGGCTGAGTGGCCTAACACTGGCGCCAGCCCCAGGTTCTCTGTGGTGGGGGGCCCCTGCCCACACCACCTCTTCTAGCACCTCCTGCCCACCCATCCAGTCCAGGAGGACCCTCCTGGTCCCCGGTCCAGACCCTTCCGGGTCCTGGGCTGGCCCCGCCCCCTCACAGCCCTGCCCCTCCCCAGGCTGTGTTTGACTGTGTGGTGAACTCCCTGAAGAACGTCCTCAACATCCTGATCGTCTACATGCTCTTCATGTTCATATTTGCTGTCATCGCGGTGCAGCTCTTCAAGGGGAAGTTTTTCTACTGCACCGATGAGTCCAAGGAGCTGGAGCGGGACTGCAGGTAAACCGGGCCCCTCCGCTGTCCCTAGCGCCGTGCCCGGGCCCTTCCTGCCTGCACACCTCGGGGAGCTCAGTGTGGCCTCCGCTGGCCGCTGTGTCAACGCTCAAGGTCCAGGCTGGGCCCTAAGGTCAGGGGGCCACCCCAGGGCTGAAGCCACTTCCTCATCACTGAGGCCTCGGCCCCGGCTGAGCAGACAAGAGAAGTGCCTTCAGGGAGGGGCGGGGGGGAAGGCTGGTGGCTGTGTGAGCGCTGTCCTGGACACTGCACAGAAAGGGAATCGTGTGGTCCGCAGTACCCGGCTCCTGCCGCTGCTGCTGTCCAGGTCTCTGCTGCTGTGGCCCAAGCGGTCTCCCTCCCCTGACAGTTGGATGTCATTCCTTCTATAGTCATACCTCACTGAGTGGATCTGCTTACCTGTTGGTGGACATTTGGTTGTTCCCACGTTTGGGCTGCTGTGGTTACTGCTGCTTTGAATATGTGTGCAACTTTTTCTGTGCACAGGTGCTCTCATTTCTCTCGAGGATAAGCCTGGAGGTGAGGTTGTTGGGCTGCGTGGTGATTCTCTTCGTCAGTTTCAGGAGCTGCCAAACTGTTTCCCACCAACAGTGTCTGAGAGTTCTGATTTCTTCACGGGCTTGCCAGCACTGTTATTTTCCTTTTAAAAAGATGTAATTATAGCCATCTTAGTGGGGATAAAGTGGCATCTCATTGTGGTTTGATTTGCATTTCCTTGATGATGCATGATGTAGAGCCTCTTTTCATGTGCATATTGACAATTTGTATATCTTCTTTGCAAAAATATCTATTCAGATCTTTTACCCATTTTTTAAATTGAAATGTTCATCCATTTTATAACTGATTGTAATAGTTGTTAGTATAGTGCTGATAGAAAGCCCCTTATCAGACAGATGGTTTTCCGTCTTTAGTTCCATTTTGAGTGTTGATGATTTCCTTTGAAAAACAGAGCTTTCCATTTTGACGAAGTCCAATTTATCTTTTTTTTCTATGGCCCCCTATATTTTCTTCTACGAGTCTTATAGAGTTACTGCTTACATTTAAGCCTTTGATCCATTTTGAGTTAATTTGTACGCATGGGGTGAGATGGGCTCCACATCCATATTCTTGCCTGTAGATACCCAGTGGTTTCAGC
Source organism: Odocoileus virginianus (assembly GCF_023699985.2). Taxonomy (NCBI): domain Eukaryota; kingdom Metazoa; phylum Chordata; class Mammalia; order Artiodactyla; family Cervidae; genus Odocoileus; species Odocoileus virginianus. The sequence goes on from NC_069675.1 coordinate 101,945,201, forward strand.
ACCATCTGAATGAAGAGATCATTCTTTCTCCCCTGAATGGACGACCCTTTTCAAAAGTCGGTTGACTGCAGACACGGAGGTTTGTTTAGATCCTTTGTCTTTGACCTCTGGCTCCCTCTGTGTTCCCACCCCCAGGGGCCAGTATTTGGACTATGAGAAGGAGGAGGTGGAAGCTCAGCCACGGCAGTGGAAGAAATACGACTTCCACTACGACAACGTGCTCTGGGCCCTGCTGACTCTGTTCACTGTGTCCACGGGTGAAGGGTGGCCCATGTGAGTGCTGCCCGGCTCCCCACGGCTGCTCAGGCGAGAGAGAGGGGCAGCTGGGGTGGGGAGCTCAGACTCTGCACCTGTCACTAAGCAGACACGCCCTGGGCTCTGTGCTTACTGGTGAGAGGAGCCCTGCCTCTGGGAGTGGGCAGCCTGGAGGAGGAGGAAAGCCCAGAGCACAGTATCACGAGCTCCTAAAAGTCCTCGCTCAGTGGCAGGGCGCTGGAGGGAAGAGGAGCCCTGCAGCATCACCCCGAGCTGGCCGCTGCCTCGTTAAGGGGAGCCTGAGGGACGCATGTGTTCAGTGCCACACTGGATGGCAGGGGCTTCCTTTAGGGCTGAGAGGACCATCCCTCAGAAAGCAGGATCGATGCTCTGCCAGGAGACTGCTGAGCCCAGGGCTTCCTGACAACGGTGAAGATGGGAATGGGTCGGTGACCTGGTGTGAGACGGGAGAGAGCTGGGCAGCACAGGACTGCTGGGCCTCTCCCACTTCTCCCTGGAGGGGTAGGACCTCAGGCAGCCAAGGCCTCCTCCTGGTGGCCCCCAGCAGCCCCGAGCACAAGCCCTTTGGAAGGGGCAGCCTGCTGCTGGGAGACATGGTTCTCTGGGGAGCAGGCCTGGCCGTGCGCGGCCCCATCCCTGGCTCAGCCACAGAAGCCCTCCTGTGACGCGGGTCTCGTCTTTGCTGGGACCATGTCCTCCTGGGCTCCCCTGATGTTTGGTGTTGGCTCTTGGCCCAGGGTGCTGAAACACTCAGTGGATGCCACCTACGAGGAGCAGGGCCCAAGCCCTGGGTACCGCATGGAACTGTCCATTTTCTACGTGGTCTACTTCGTGGTCTTCCCCTTCTTCTTTGTGAACATCTTTGTGGCCTTGATCATCATCACCTTCCAGGAGCAGGGGGACAAGGTCATGTCTGAGTGCAGCTTGGAGAAGAACGAGGTGGGACTCCCTGCCTCTCCATCTCCAGGCAACTCCCTGGTGGGCAAAGTGATCAGGGCCCTTGGGCCTCCCTTCTGCGTGGGGACCACTGACCAGCATGTGGTGGGGAGGGCTGCTTGGAGAAGGCCTTCTGTCATCAGGGCTCTGTGTGTGGCTGGGGGAGGGGGTGTGCAGGGGCTCCAAGGGGTTCAAGTTCTCACCGCTCCTTTCTCCCCCGCAGAGGGCTTGTATCGACTTCGCCATTAGCGCCAAACCGCTGACGCGGTACATGCCCCAGAACAAGCAGTCGTTCCAGTACAAGACGTGGACGTTCGTGGTCTCACCACCCTTTGAGTATTTCATCATGGCCATGATAGCCCTCAACACAGTGGTGCTGATGATGAAGGTGCGTGAGGCCTGCATGGTGGACCACAGGTGCCCATGGGCATGGGGACTCGACTCCAGCCCGGTGGAGAGCCCGCCTCCTCCTGGGGTGTGAGCAGCAGTGATACCACCCTGAGTGCTGATCAGCTGGGGTTGCCTATGCAACCCTGATTCCCTGGTCGTCCGTGGGCTGAGATCGTAGGAAGCTCCTGGAAGACACAGGGGGTGCAGGGAGGGGTGTCCCAGCATGGCAGGTGTGTCTGCCCGCTGTGCTCTGACAGGAGGTCTTCATGAGCCCCATGGGGTGTGTTGGGGCAGCTGAGTCCATGGCCAACAGCACCTCTTCCTTGGGCAGTTCTATGATGCACCCTACGAGTATGAGCTGATGCTGAAGTGTCTGAACATCGTGTTCACATCCATGTTCTCCATGGAGTGCGTACTCAAGATCATCGCCTTTGGAGTGCTGGTACGTGCCGTAGCCCCTCCCGGCCTTTTGGTGTCTGTGTTCTGGCCACTCCTCCATAGGGGACCTTTGGGTGTTCACTGTTCGGAGCTGGGATTCCGTGAACCCCCAGAGCACATATGACCCTGAAGGGGCGCCCCCGGGAAGCGACCACCGGGCTCTGCCCCACCTCTGCCCCCACCCTGTTCCTGGAGGGGAGGGGGTGTGTGGCCTTGTGCTCCACCCACCTGCCCAGAGGGCCCACGAGGGGGCCCATGTGTCCTCTGCTACCTTCTTGACGAGAGGCCGCCTCCTGCAGCTTGTCTGCAGATCCTCCCTGCCCCCGCCAGCCCAGCACTAACTGTCCTTCTCTCTCTCCAGAACTATTTCAGAGACGCCTGGAATGTCTTTGACTTTGTCACTGTGTTGGGAAGTATTACTGATATTTTAGTAACAGAGATTGCGGTGAGTAGCTCTCCTGCCCTTGCAGGCCCTGAGTGGTCTCCCCACTGTGCTCCAGGCCCGGGGGCTAGCTCCTCCTCAGAGGACGGTTCCCCACGAAGCTCCTCCCCAGAGGCGAGTTTGGGGGCTGGGTATCCTGTAGGCAAATGCTTTATCTGGGATAAGAAATTGGTTCCCAGAAGGTCTTCCAGGCTGATGGCCTGAAAATCACCTGGAAGTGTAAGTGACCAGGAAGATAAGGATCTTGTAATTTCGTATGTGTCTAGTATGGATGCACCTGACAACTGGTTCCAAAAAGATACAACTAAAGCCAATAAGGATTTGGAGTGTTTTAAAATATCAGATTTGTTTTACGTATGTGTGTGTGTGTGTGTGTGTGTGCACGTGCACACGTGCTGAAGAGTCTAGTTCTTACTAAAATACATGGATTATATCTGAAAACTGACTGAGGGCTAGAGCATGAACATGTCTCAACAAATTTGAAAGAATCTGAGTCATAAAGCGGTGTTCTTGAAGCACAACAGATTGATAGAATCAAAGGCAAAAACATCTATGTTTCTTAAGTTCAATTCCCTAGGAATAGACACTGAGGTGACGGTTCTTGTAAAAGTTATCTTTTAGGACATGTTCCAAGGGAGAACCGTGGGGAGAGCTTTGGGGAGGTGGGTGGGGAAAGAAGAACTAGAGGGGCTGAGGCTCCAGCTCCGTGTCAGGTGAGCTGGATTGTCCCCCAGAGGCTCTGGAGACAGAGTGGGTCACAGCTCAGAGCTGCAGAGTTCTGTGCCCACCAGGCCTCGGCTAAAGGCTTGCCTGGGGTGCGGATTCCCAGGTACCCGAGTGCCCTGAGGCAGGTGAAGCAGGCTCCCGCGGCCTGTGCTCTTGGGCCTAAGGGCCACATGCAGGGCGGGGGCATCTGCTTGCAGCTCTGGCCCCACCCAGCTCTGCCCACACTTCATGTCGGGTCCTGTCTCTGGCTTCAGGTGGTGCTGGTCATGACCTCAGGGAGGAGGGAGTTGATGGGAGGAACAGGGTGCCTACGGTTGCCATGGGGACCCACGTCATCTTGGGACCTTTGCTGTGGCCAGCCCTCTGCTGCTCCGGTTGCTGGTCATACCAACTGAGCCAGCCTTCACACTGTACCGCCAAGGCCCTGCTTGCTGTGCCCTGTGGTGGCTCTGGCTGCCATGATGATGCAGGCACAGTTCAGACTGGTCCCAGAAACTTCTAGAAAGGCCCCTGGGAGCCCCCTGATTTCCAGACAGACTTCTCCCTGCCCCGTGCAAGGGCAGCTCTGCCCTTCGCACCTTGACTGTGAAGAGCCCAGAGTAGCAGGAGCCACAGTGGCCTTCTGGGTCCCACAGAGGAAGCTGTCTCCACCACTTTGAGTCTGGACTCCTAGACGTGCCTCTCCTGAGTTTGTGGGATGGTGGTGCAAAGTCACAGGAGCCACAGTGGCCTTCTGGGTCCCACAGAGGAAGCTGTCTCCACCACTTTGAGTCTGGACTCCTAGATGTGCCTCTCCTGAGTTTGTGGGATGCTGCTGCAAAGTCCCACCGGGCTCCTGTGGGTGACGGGGCCAGCTCTACTTTGGCTCCTTGTTTCCTAAATCCACGCATTTTTTTCGGGTTGGGCACCCAGTATATCTAATGGCCCTCAGTTCATCTCGAAGGACAGCCCCACCACCCTAGTGTCTTTTCTGTGCCGGAAGAGGCTGTCCCAGCATTTCACCTAGCCGACACCTGAGTGATGTGGAGACTGAAATGCCAATGGGTCTTGGGTCTCTCGCCCTATTGCCCCTCCTTTCTCTTCTAAGTGGATGTAGCGTGGAATCTTGTTCTGGCGCATCTCTGATGCTCGTGCATCAGCCAAGGCAGGCCTGACCCAAGATATGAGTGGTCCCTGTTGAGACCAGTCACTGCTGTTTCCTGGTGAAAGTTTCCCACAAAATGACTGGTGGCAGCACCAAGTGCGGCTCCCCTTAGAGGCCTGGAGGTGGCCTCTGCTTGTAATGGGCAGATGTTCAGTAGTGGCCGTGGCTATATTAGCTTTGCTAAGGAGGAGCCTGGCTGTTGGGCACAGGCACAGCCTCCCCCCGGCTGTCTCAGTCCCTGTCTTTGTGGGTCTGCCATGTGAGTGGGGACTGGTGATGGAGGCCTGCTGACATCTGTCGGCCAGCACGTCCAAGGTACGTGGGGTTTTAGTGCCTTTGTAGCTGTGGGTGCCGGGGTGGATGTTAACATAGGACACATGGTGTCCATTCCCAGGTCCAGCAGGTGCCTCTGCCCCAAACCTTGTTCCCTCCAGAGGCCTGAGCAAGCTGGAGTCCTTGCCTTATCACAGACACCTTCTTCCTACACACACACACACACACACTCGCATGCACACATGTGCACGTGCATGCATAGGCATGTACACATGCCGTGGTAGGTTGGGCACACCACCCAGAGCCCTGCCTCACACTGTCTCTTGGGTGACCCTGCTGGGGCTCTGATGAGGGCTGCACTAGTACATCAGGCCAGGCCCTCCATAGCCAGGTTTTGAGTTTTACTGCCCGGCTCTGGTGACCATCCCACGACGTGCTGGGAAAGGGTGACCTGAGAAGAGACTGGTGTGGCAGAGGCGAGAGGCTGGGCTGGGCCTTCCTGTCACATGCCTGTGGCCTCTCGACTTGCTCCCGTGTGGCCCCAGATGTGGCTTGTCCACTGTGTCCTGGGCTGTTGCTGGGCCTGCAGCACACGACTCGTGAGGGCAACTTTGGTGCCATAGATAGGGTGTCTCATGGTCGGACAGTCTCTGTAGGACCTTGTAGCCAGGCATGACATCTCTGCAGATGATGTGAATCTTTGCTCCGGGAGCCTAGGTGACCATATTGACTTTCATGTGGGGGCTTCGAGGCCCCACACAAGTGTTTATCTACCACAGATATTCCTAGCGCCATGGGGCCTGTTGGGGCTTGTGGCCCGAGCGGCAGGCTCCTGACACTGCAGTGTGGACCTGCTGGAGAGCCTTCTCTTGCTCTGAAATCTGGCAGCTTTGAGTCACCTGATAAATGGGACACAACAGTCTTTCCTTAGTTGTGCCTGCTACCCCCAGGACCCACAGAAGTCTTCCAAGAATAGGAGGTGTGAGGTCCAGTCACTAGTTTGTTCTTGACCTTCGGGTCCATGTTCGGGCATGGCTCATACCACTGGATTATAACAGTTTTGTACACTAGATTTCCACCTGAAACATGGGGAAAGAACATTTCAATCCTAAATATGTTCTAGAGAATAGAAGAGGGAACATTTCCTAACTAGTTGTATGAGGCTAGTATAATCTTGACATCAAAAATTTTAAAAAGAGTGTAAGAAAGGAAGATCATAATCCATACTCACTCGTTAACATAGATGCAGAATTCAAAATAGCATGTAAGCAAGCCAGATCCTGCAGTGTCCAGGAAGAAGTGCAATCAGGTTTATCCCAGGAACACCAAATTCCACAACAGAAAGTCTATCACTGTAATTTACATGAACAGGTCAAAGGACACTGTTAATGAGCCTGTCATAGATGCAGAAAAGATACTCAATAAGATTCAGATTTTATTCATGATGAAAATTATTAGCATGTGTTAACTTGATGAAGAGCATTTGCCAAAAAGTCCTATGCAAACACCTGCAGTGGTGAAATTTGGAAAGAATTCCCTTTAAAATCAGAAAAGGACAATGATGTCTGTAACCACTACTTCTTTTCAACATTGAACAATATATCAACAGTTCAATAAGTTGTATGTCAGCTTCATATGAACAGAGTTTTGTCTGTTTTGCTCATTGTTGATTCCAGTGCTTAAAATAGTGCCTGAGAGTTTGCAGGTATTTGTAAATACTTGCCGAATGAATAAGACAGAAAAAATAAATATTTAAGTTTCAGAAGAGGACTAAGTAAACTGCCATTAGTCAAAGATGACATATCATCTGTGGATGAAATCTAGAATAATCTATAACTAATTAAATGTGAGATTACTCAAGAGAGTGTATTGTATTTCATTATAACATCAGCACTCCTGACGATAAACCTAACAAGGTATTGTGCAAGATCTCTTTGTGCAAAATTATTAAACTTTATTGACAGATATTAAAGAAGACTTGAATAGATGGAGTTATATATCATGTTAATAAGTAGTGTCAATGTCATAGAGATGACAGTATTCCCCAGTTGATCTATAGATTCAATGCAATTTCAATAAAAATACCAATTATTTTGCTTTTCTTTTTGTTTGTCTCTCTTTATGCAATTTGGCAAGTTGTTTTTAGCATTTGTAAGAAAGAGGAAGGCTCACAAATGGCCAAGATACTTGAGAAGAAGGTGCTCCCGGGGGGACTGTGGTGGGGAGGCTGCTCCTGACAGTGAGGAGACATCCTGGAAAGTTGTAGCAATTAAAAGAGTGTGGTGTTGGCACAGGAATAGCTCAAGAGCCTGGACACAGACTCACTTGTATTTGGAAACTTGGTGTGTGACTCGCTGTGGGTGTAACTGATGAACAACACAGCGGAAAAGAGAAACTGGATCTTGGTTCACACCATTCACAAAAATACGGTAAATGGATGAAAAAACTTAAATGTAAGAGACAAAACTTTAAAACTCTTAGAAGAAAATACAAGAGATTATCTTTAAGACCTTGAGATAGGGATGATTTGTTAAGCAAAATGTATGTAAAGTACCAGCCATAAGTGGAAAAAATTGTATAAAATAAAGTTTCTGTTTATCAAAAGGAGGAATGCCAATCCATGAACAGGGAAAGGATAGTCACATCACATTCCTTCATGTATATGTGTTAAAATATTTGTGCAGTGCCTGTCATGTGCTTAGCACCGTCCTAAGTGCTGGGACAAAAGATGAAAACCCTATTTCATCCTAGTGGGCAGGACACGCAGGGTTAGTGACCGGCGAGAAGACAGAGCAGAGGGTGTGAGGACTGGGTGCTTTGTGTGTTGCTGAGGCCTGGTTCCAGGTAGGGAGCTGGGCTTGTGAGGAAGCGGGGCCGGGCCTGGTTCCGGGTAGGGAGCTGGGCTTGTGAGGAAGCGGGGTGGGTCAGAGCTGGGGGCAGCAGAGGCTGCCTCGTGGCTGAGGGCGTGGGCATGGTGGCTGTACAGGGAAGGCTTTGCGGTCAGCAGAGCTTGACTTTTCTTTTGAATGAGATGGGAGGACTTGGAGGGTTTTGCGAGGAGGAGTGACACGATCTGGCTTTTAAGACCACAGCCCCAGTGGCTCTGTCGAGAAGTGTGTGCAGGTGCAAGCAGAGGCTGTTTTAGCTGGGCTGTCCTAGAAACAGACCTGAGACAAGGATGTGGTTCAAGTTGTTATCTGGAAGCGAGTGGGAAGGAAGGTGGGAAGCTCGTGGAAGGTGCTGGCAGGTCAGCTGCTGTTGTATCCCTGGGCATCCCCACCAGGCATTGTCTGCCACAGGTGGAGAGGGCCGAAGAATCACCCTTTATTGGGCTTCCCTGGTGGCTCAGTGGTAAAGAATCTACCTGCCAGTGAAGGACACCCGGGTTTAATCCCAGGAAGATTCCCTGGAGAAGAGAATGGCAACCGACTCCAGTGTTCTTGCCTGGAAAGTCCCATGGACAGAGGAGACTGGTGGGCTGCTGTCCATGGTGTGGCAAAGAGTTGGAAATGACTTAGTGATTGAATAACAACTCACCCTTTATTGACGTTAGGCTGTAGGCCTTGTGTCCTGACCTGGGAAAGCTTTTAGGAACAAAGATATAAGCTCTGACAACTGAATATTGGGCCACAGAAGATGTGTATGTGGCCCAGCATTACTGCCATCAGCCTGGAGTGGAGCTGGGGTGCAGTGAGACATGGTCAAGTTCTGGGTGTAATTTCAAGGCAGAGCTGTAGATGCTCAGATGGGAGTGTGAGAGATGAAGTAAGGATGGCATCAGAAATTTTATCTGAGTACTTGGAGAAGTGGTTTGTCTTTCATTGAAAAGGGAGAAAATTGTGAGGAACAGGTTTTCTGAGGACGGTCTGGCTCTGCTTTATCCATGTCAGAGTTCAGTCTGGCTGCCCTCCCTGGAGTCGTCCATGATCAGCCAGAGGAGACTCAGGCCAATAATGTAAGGCTGGGAATTATGAGCCTGTAAGATGAGATTGTATGAGATCCATGGGAGCAAAGAGTGTGAGGCCAACACTTAGTGACCAGGGCTGGAGGGCAGGGGCCTTTCAGACTCCAGTGGAGGTTAGTGTCCAGAGTGTGCAAGGCTCTGCTGTGGGCCGAAGGTATGGTTGGGCATCTTACAGGATAGAAGACATAAATGGCCGTGGAAAGATGCTCAACCTTATTTGTAATCAAAGAAATACGAAGTGAAATGGCACCAAGATGCCATTTCACACCTACTGGTTTGTGAAACAGAAATTCTGGTGTTGGCAACAATGGGTGAGGATGTGGACGCTGCTGCTGGGTGTCTAGGAAGGTCGGGCATGTCTGTAGCTACACCCTCCAAGGTACAGGTGTGCAGGGTGCCTGAGCAGATGAGCCTGGAGATGTTTTTTACTCTGATGTTCACGGCAGTGTCTGCCCCAGCAGCAGCAGCAGAAGTGGTTTGTTGACATAGTGAATGGCATCCTCATCAAGAGGATGCCTCTCAAATTGGTTTTTGCTCAGAGTCAGAGCACAAGTTCGCATGAGCCCAAGAGGGCTACATACAGTCTAATCCCATCACAGAGTTAAGAAAAGATGAGTATAGTGCATTTTAAGAGTTGGAGCTAAAACAGTAAAGAAAAGCAATTGTTAACAATAATTAAGTGTAGTTACTACATCTGGTGGAGGAGGGCATGGCAACCTACTCCAGTATTCCTGCCTGGAGAATCCCCAGGGACAGAGGAGCCTGGTGGACTACAACCCATGGGGATTGCAAAGAGTCAGACACAGCTGAGCGACTAAGCACAAATACATCTGGGGAAGAGAGAGATAAGAAGGGCTTTCAGAGTAATGGTGACATTCTAGTTTTTAGGTTGGATAATGAATATAGGGATGATTTATTACCTTTATTTAAAATACATGTGTGTGTATATATATAGTTATACATATTCTTTTGTTTACATGAGATGTTTCATGGTTTTGAGAAGTTGATGATCTGAATAGTCCAGGCTGAAAGCTGAAAGCTGTCATTTTAACAAAACAATCAAGGTGGTTTGTCGCACCAGCCATTGGCCTTGCAGCACGGTCTGGTTGCCGCCCGTCCACTGTGGGCTTCCCACTCAGAAACGGTTCCCCCGTGTGGTGTTTGATGCGTGCCCTGCTTCCCTGGACACAGGAATCTTTATTCCCCTGGAGAAAAAGAATCCAAACACTGGGCTTCCAACTGCAAGGGCACAGGCCTGGGGTCCGGGCACATGCGTGCCTCATCAGCAGCGGGTGGCGGCCCAGGTGGCTTATGTCACAGACATGCTGTCTCCCAGGGATGCCCCTCCAGAGAGAGGCCCTCAGCTGCTGGACACTTGAGGGGCAGCTTGCAGATGTTTGAGACCCTCCAGGGCAGCCTCCCTCAATCCTACACACCTAGCAGGTCTGGTGGGAGGGTTCAGAATCCGCCTGGTCTCAAAGCTCAGCTGCCCAACTGCTAATGATTTTCGAGGGCAGTCTTCTTGCTGTTCTGCCTGGAGGAGGAAAGATGAAAGCAAGCCGCCCTGTGGATTTCCGTGTTGTTTTTCTTTCTCCATTTGTAGTCACTTCATTTGTTACTTTGTGGATGCACTTTTTTTTCCTGAGGCAAAAATATGAGTGTCAGTTCCCACTCCCAACTTAAAAGCCCGTAGAGCAACAGTCTTAATAACCAGGGTCACATAGAGAAAGTGCTCCAAACAAGCATGAAACTGACATTGATTTCTTTGCCTGGAATAAAAAAAAATAAGTGTCTGTGAGTCATCTTTGGATTTGCATTACAAACAGAAATGCAAATGACACCTCTGTCTGCGTAACCTACAGATTTCAAAAATGTGTTTTGATTTGGTTCATTTTAAGCAAAATATGCGGTTTACCAAAATCCTACAAATTTCCAGTGAAGTATTCAGAGTTTGAGGTTTGCTTGTGTTGATGACTCATTTTCTCTTTTGTTTTCTGTTTTTGTTCTTGATTTACCTTAACCTACCTGCTGACTCACGCCACCCAACCAACATACAATGCGAAAACCATGTCTCCGTCTGTATGTTGCGCGCCTGCTGCTCAAACATCCCAATTTGTAAATAACACGCAAATATCCATCCATGAAAACATCACATATAGGAAACGGTTGGTTTCATGACTTATACAGTTCTTAAAGCTCTTTGCTTTGCTTGCTCTGCTCCACTTTTCCTCTGCTTCCTGCCACCCTCACCACCGCCCCCCTGTGCTCAGAGCCCAGCTGCACCCGCCCCCCTGGCCTCTAGTGCGCTCTCCCTGGCTCCCGGGTCCCACAGGGCCTTCTGAGGGCCCTCAGGGGGCCACTTGATCACAGGAGCTGGCCTTGGGCCAAGAGAGGAGACGGGGGCTTCTGAGTGAGAGGCAGGTAAGTGTCGAGACTGGGTCAGAATTGGGGGGATTGCTGGATGCGAGGTTGGACCTGCTCCCTGTAGAGTCCACGGTTTCTGCTGCATCTCCCTTCTGCTCTGCCTCTGTTGGCCAGCAGACCAAGTGGGCTTGGGTCCACCTCTGATGAAGTCTCCTGTCGGGTCCTTCCTGGACAGACCGTCCGTGGAGGCCTGGCTGGGGGGCACAAGCCTTGGGGGATTGTCCTGACTGAGCAGGAAGAGGGCCTTTGCCCCAGGAGGCAGCAGAGAGCTGGGCCTCCATCCAGCACCGTGGATTCCTGCGTGCCCTGGTCCGCGAGCTTGTGTGGAGCCCGTGCAAGTGGTGTGGACAGGGCCTCCTTCTGGGTCTCAGGAAAATCTGAGGGAGAGTGGGGATGCTGGAGCAGACTGAGCCAAGGCCTCAGCTGGAAGTTCATGCAAAGAGCAAATATTTCAGATTCCGGAACAGAAAGTGAATGTGGTAAAGCGGTTCACAATCGGAGCAGAAAAGCTTGAGTTTTGAGAGAGAGACATTTAAGCTGCAGAAGTACCAGGCTGCATCTTTAGCACAGGCTCCAGGCTCCCCTGGTGCCGTCAGGCCTCCGCTCAGCCCTTCTTGCCGCCTCCAAGCAGGCCCCTCGGGCACTTCCTCCTCAGCACGTGTGGGGCCCCCGGCACGTGCGCACAGTCTGAGGGGGGGCCCCTCATTCTGCTGTGAGTGTGCCCAGACGCAATGATGTGCTTGGACACAGGAGATGAGGGCCTTGGCCTGGGGTCCACTTGCCTTTGTGGCTCCCATCTCAGTGCTGGGTGTGCTATAAGCTCCTTTTCTCGGTGATTCCTCACCCCCAGGCATGATGTCCTAACACCGCCATCATGGGGAGGAGGAAGCAGGCACTCAGTGGAGCTGGGGACCAGTGTCTCCTCAGTGTAAAGCAGCTGCTGTATTGAGGGGTGCAGCACTGACCTTTCTGGCTCAGAGGCAGGGGTGATAAGGGGGGACCTGACTTGAAAGTAGGTGTGTCTACTCCAGGGCACAACAGAAACCATGGACTCTGGGGGATGTGGAAGGTTGTGTCCACCTCCAGGGGTTGGCTGAGGCCAGGGGTGACCGTGCTCAGCCATGGGGAGGCCACCACGTGCTTGCTGCCCCCACCGTCCAGCATGCGGCACGCATGGTGCTGTCTGGCGGCTTGTGCCCTGGGTGCAGCCGTGGTGCGCTCAGGCCATCACACTGCTTGCGGCATCTGTAGCTGCCTCACCATCCTCCTTCATGACTCTCTAGGGCTGTCTGTCTGTTGGCACCCTCACCCTCTCCTAGGTGCCCACTGGAGCCCCGAGGAGGAAGTCTGGGAGGATGGGTGGGGCCTGGGTGTCAATGGAAAATGTTACGTGGCTGAGCTCTGCGTCCAGGGACTTGAATGGACAGCACCTTCCTCTGTCTGCTCTGGTATCCGTCCCTTCTTTATTACCCAGAAGACTATTTCCTCCCAGTATTTTCAGGAAATCATCTTGTCTGTGCCAATTGCCTGAGCAAATTGCTTTTGTCCTGGCCCTTCCAGATCCACATGCACAGGTGGTTTCAAAGCGAAGAAGCTTGAGGAGGCAGCCCCTCGCCCCTGCTGTGCTTCATTGTCTTGTACAAAGGGCTCCCTGACAGCGTAAACAGTCCCCCTTCCATCCTCCTGAGATCACTAGCTCACCTGAGAGTCCTCAGGGCCCCGGGGACTCAGAGAGTGTGGATGTATCTCATCTACCCTGTCTACCCTGAGGGTCTCTTTCCCCAGCACAAGCTAGTGGGAGAGCTGCAGGCAAATGAGAACACCCTCCAGGATCACGTCCCGAGGTCCACTCTGCCTTCTTGCTGATCTGCACCACAGTCGGCCCTTCTGTGCCTGTGAACTGCCCTGTCCCCCTGTGGCATTGTCTAAAACTTGGCACCACCCCCCCAGGGTAGCTTATGTCCCTCACCAGCAGACAGTCCAGAGTCCCGGGGGTGGGGGTGGGGGGTAAGTAAAGAAGCCAGCCCCTGAGATGAGGCAAGCAAGGGGTGGAGTGAGGCCTGTCCCCCGATGGACACCTCATCCCAGCCGAGATCAGATAGGCAGCCCTGGAGTGGGGACGCGGCTCCTCCCAGGCCCTGCTGCCGCCTGCATGAGCTCGCCGCTGCCGCCACCTCATTCAACACCTGCTTTCTTTCCTCTGTGTCTGACCACTGAATCTGGCAACACAATGTGTCTAGCCTGAGCTGCTTGCATATTTTAAAACAGCAAAGTGTGAGGAAGCTGCTCTCAGGCTGCGTGTGGGAGGGCAGAAGAGGGCACCTGGTTTCTAAGCAAGCAGGGCAGGAAGCCCCCCGTGCCCATGAGCACCCCTTTCTACTCAGGGACACTGCCCAGAGCCAGGCCCCCTGAAAGGGATGTGCCAGGGATTCAGGTGCCCCTGGGCCAGGGTGGAAGCCTTACTCCCGGGTCATCTGTAGAGTCCAGAGATTATCGGTTTGCTCTGTGCTTGACTTCGGACCCTCTGGATGAGGGCGTGCTGCGAGACATCTTGGGTTCTCTAGAGCAGACACTGGTCTGGGGGCTACGGAGGGGGCTTTTTGGGCGGCAGCAGAAGGGCTGCCACCACCTACACCTCCTGCCAGGACTTGTCTGCGGGTCCCTGCCTGGCCCCAGAGGACGCGTCTGCCTCTCTGCTGGGCCCTGGGTGGCAGGGCCTTGCGGGCGTGTGGGAGACAAGGGTTTGGCCACCAAGTCTGAGGAGAGGCAGCCCCGCCCAGTCCCTGGGCTGCTCAGCTGTGTCCGCGAGAGGAGGTCAGTGTTGGAGGCCTGGCTGCGGACAGCCTCCCGTTCCACCTGGCAGCAGGGCGCTGCTTCGCAGGACTTCTCTGTCCCTCCCTGTGGAGGGAGTGTCTCTGATTGCTGCATGAGAAGTTGTTGGCAATGACAAGCTTTACTTTTGAAAGATTTTCTGGTGGCTGATTGCTGCTTAGACTGTGAAGCAGTGACTTTTTGTTTCAGTCTCTCCTCACCTGCTTTTCTTCGGGACACAGTGACTTGGGGAGGTGGGTGGGAAGCCGCCTCCCTGTGCCTGTGAGAGGCTGGCTTCTGAAGGTCAGAGCACAATCTCTTTTCCCTGCAGAACAACTTCATCAACCTTAGCTTCCTCCGCCTCTTCCGTGCTGCCAGACTCATCAAGCTGCTCCGCCAAGGCTACACCATCCGCATCCTGCTCTGGACCTTCGTCCAGTCCTTCAAGGTGAGGCCGGGCGTGGCCAGGCAGGGCCTGACCTCTCCCTCGTTGTGCCAGTGGGGAAGCTTCTGCCCCATCAGCCAAGCACTCTCCTTGGGAAGACCAGGGTGGGTGCCCACGTGGGTGCCCACCCCTCCCACGGCCCCGGTTGTTGCTGTGATAGTTTGTTAGGACACTTTCAGTTTTACAGAGAGTGTCTTGTTTATGCTCACAAAGGGCCGAGGTGGCTTTTATGACTTGGTTTGCAAATGAAGATGATGGGCACTTGGTGAAGGGGCTTGGTGGTCAGTGGGGCTGGGTCTGTAGTCAGCTAAGGCCAGTGTGGCCCAGAGACCCAGCCAGTGTCCACTCTCCAGATGTGGTGCAGGCAAGGGGGCGGGTGGCTCTCCTGGCGCTGAGCCGCCCTTCCTGTGTCTCTGCAGGCCCTGCCCTATGTGTGCCTGCTCATCGCCATGCTGTTCTTCATCTACGCCATCATCGGCATGCAGGTGGGTGTGTGCAGGGCGTCACATGACAGCAGAGACTGGTCGGCACTTAGCAGTGTTTCTGTGAGCCAGGGGCCAGTCTAAGCACTTTATGAACTTAATTCTTAGAAAGGCTGTTCTGTAGCTGAGGCCAGGCATTGCCACCCTTTGTGGGCAGATGCATGGCCTTGCTCTTGCGTGGAATCCCTCTGGTCTGTGTCAGGGCGCTGGTGGGCACGATTGCTTGGGTGCTGGGCCTGCACAGTGTGGAGTATTTGAACATATCCGCATAGCCCAGGTGGCCTGCACCGCAGCAGCTGGTCATGCCTTTAGCACTTCTGAAGGACGTAGGGATGGGAGGTGGTCTCAAATGTTAATTTGTGGTGGGAGAAGACAGTGTCTTAAAGGTTAAGACACTGAAATCTGAAAACCGATTTTTAAACTCATATTTTCAGGGATTGAAAGTTCTCTTGCTTGAAATTTACTGAGATCTGATGCTATTTAAAACAAATACATGTTTTTCTTGCTGTGGTCTATGGACATACAAAAACAGCCCAGTGATCTTTGTTTTTGATGGATATATGATAATTCATAAATTTTCAGCTGGATTCCAGATTTTAAGCTACTTAAAGTGAGGGACTTATTTGCATTTCTAACCCTGAAAGAAAGAAATTAAAATGGGTAGAAAGCCCATTGTGGTGTTTGCACAAAAATGTTAAAAAAAACTTACAAGTGATCTATCAGAATACCAGTATAATTACTGTTTTGGGGTCACTGATGAGAGAGTGAATTTTAAAATGATCTCCTCGGTGCTCGCTTCGGCAGCACATATACTAAAATGATCCCCTCCTCCTGTCTAGCAGAGCCCACCTAAGCTTAGCTCTGGGCCCCAGTTTTTACTGGTTATGCTATTTGATCCTGGACAGGTTCATAGCCAGAGCCTGCTCAAACTGGGCTGTGTGACAGTGACATGTTAGACTTTCCAGAGGTTTTTGTCTTCCCTGGAAATAAATGCACAGATGCTGCTGGAGCCAGACGCCCTGACCCTCTAGCCCCAGCAGCAGTACTGGCAGCTCTGGTCGGGGTCCCTGGGTGAGGGCAGTCCTGGCCCGTGTGGTCCCCACGTGCACACCCACAGCCCCTTGCCTGGCCACAGCTCCTGAAGATGCAGCGGCACTGGTCTGCAGGGCTGTCTGCCTTTTTCTCCATTTCAGGTGTTTGGAAACATCGCTCTGGATGATGACACCAGCATCAACCGTCACAATAACTTTCGGACGTTTCTGCAAGCCCTGATGCTGCTCTTCAGGTGTGTTGTGGGAGGTGGAGGTGGGTCCAGAATCAGAGGCTCCTCATTCAGTGTGTTGTGTGGAGGTAGGTCCAGGCTCAGGGACTCCTTCATTCAAGAAGGACCCACCCTCTTCTCCTCGCCATGCTGGCTTCTCTCTGGTGGGCCTTCCCAGTTTCTCCTCCCTTTCTGCTTGTTCGTCCTTAATGGCTCCTGGGCCTGAAGGGAGACCCGCGAGGCAGTCAGCCTGAGACCCCTGGGCTGGGCTGACTCGCCCACCTTATCTCTGCTGCCCAGCGAGGTCTTGAAGGACAGGTGTCGAAAGAGCCTTTCTTGGTGTGCCAGCCCCAAGCTTCCCATCTGCTTGCCTTGGTGATTTCGGGCGTCTCTGGGATCAGGAAGAGCTGACAGCAGGCGGCTGCTATCGACAGGGTGGACCCTCTCAGTGACCCAAGGAGCCAAACTGGCCCGACCTGTGGGTCTGAGGGCAGCTCCTTCCACCTCTGTCGCTCACAGGCGCTGCAGTCCCCACGGCTCCAGGGTGCAGTCAAGGGGAGCACCAGGGCAGGGCCTTGAGGAGCACAGACTTGCGTCAGCTCAGAGGCCTCCCTGCAGAGGTGGATGGGGCATGGCTCCCCAGCCATTGCTCTCAGGCATGGGCACACATGGGCTGGGGCTGCCCACCACCCTGGTGTAAGAATGCACTCGTGGGTAGAGCCCAGGTGGTTAACTGTGTCTCCTTCATTTGCTGTGATCCTCGGGGAGGGGGGAAAGTGCTCTCTCTAGTAATTTATGATGAGGAGCCTCATAATGAATTAATATTTAATTAATAAATAAACAACAGACCCCACCTTGGGCCCCTTCCTGAGGTTTCCCTGCTCTGTCCACTTTTGGGGACACCCAGCTCAGCTGACCCTATGCAGATGCATTTGGGAGGTGTGGGAGCTCATTTTTTGGAGGGTGAGCTCAGGCCAGGCCTGGAGAGAGTTTCTTACTTACTCTTTGCATCAGATAAGCAGCATCCTTAGGCTGACAGTTCCCCGAGTAGTGCCCTTTCTCTGCACTTTAGCTCTTACGTCCACCTTATTTCTTTGTTTATTAATATCCTGCTTTGTGTCACAAAAGATATGAAGCCAGCCTTGATTTTAAATCTTTGATCTCAAAGATCTCTGTTCCTTCCTCATCACATGGGCACCCTCATCATTCAGGCCTGGCACAGGCTGAACTGGCCATTGTTAGTGGGGAGTGGACCCAGCTTCTGCCCAGGACTGACCACACAGGGGCACGCTGGGCCACCTGCAAGTCTTATGCACATCTGGCCTCTGTGCTGGCTTCATGCACAGGAGCAAAAGGCCACACAGGAGCACTGCTGTGGTAGTTGGTCAGGGTTGAGGGTTCTTGATGTGTTCAAGAGACAGTAGAAACTGGGGCAGCTGCGGTAGAGTGAGTGGGGACCGTGGTAGGGGATGAGGTCAGGGAGAGGGCAGCTGCAGTGCCACAGAGCTCTAGGCAGTCATGTAGGGGTCACTGGGAAGGTCTTTGATCTGATCTGCTGGGCTACTGGGCAGGGGAGCATCCAGTTAAGGAGCTGTTGCTGCAGCTCAGAAGTGGTTGCCCAGCCCAGGGAGGTGGGGGTAGTTAAGAGCCTGGCTGTTTTTGAAGGCAGATCAAGATGTGGCGAGAGAGAGGAGGCAAGGATGACTCCCGTATCTTTGGCCTGAGCACTGGGAAGGATGCAGTCATCGTGTCCTGAATCCAGGAGGACTAGGTGGCACACACTGGGGAGGAGATCAGAATCCACGGAGGGAGCTCACCGTGGTGCTGACTTCGGTGCCGTGATTCCTTTCCTGTAACACATGCTTTCCCACTTCGGATCAGCTTGAAAATCTAATGCCAGAGGTTCCTTTTTAAGAACCAGCATCTGTTACCCAGAGCTAACACCTGTGCAGGATCGCTGTGGGAGGGAAAGCAGTTCTCCTAAATCCCTGGGCTTCCTTCCCGGCCAGGCCCGGGCCTTCCCTCCTGGCCTCACACTCTGCCCTCATCTCAGGAGTGCCACCGGGGAGGCCTGGCATGAGATCATGCTGTCCTGCCTCAGCAGCCGGGCCTGTGACGAGCTCGCCAATGCCACGGAGTGTGGGAGTGACTTCGCCTACTTCTACTTTGTCTCCTTCATCTTCCTTTGCTCCTTTCTGGTGAGTCCTGGGCCCCGTGTGCACCCCGTTGCCACATCTGCCTGTCTCAGACCAACTTGAGTCCCCCTGCTCTCTTGCTGACACCCAATTTTGACCCATGATGCATGAAAGCTGATTCCATGTTGATGGTCCTTGTTTCCTTGGAGACGAGGACCATGTTAATCCTGAAAGGACCCACTGAGTAATGAGCTCCTATGGGCCTGCCTTCACTTCTGTGGAAAGGGTTTTTACATTTCTGTGGGGCACTATCCCTCAGGTCTCAGCTAGAAGGACTTACACCGTGGTGACAAGATATAAGCACCAGCACTCTAGCCAGCCTGCCTGTGCCTGATGAGGTTCAGGAAACTCATGGGGTCAGGCTGGAGGTCTCAGCCGGTCACGCCGCAGTGAGTGGATTTTATTACAAGTCAGCAGAAGCCTCTGGGAGACTATGCACAGTGACATCATCTACTTGACATCTTAAAACCTCACTCTGGCTTCTGGTCAGGAGAGGCTGTGTGTGGCCAGGAGCTGACTGGAAGTGATGGCTGGAGAAGGGAGGGTGTGAAGGAAGCTGTGTGGACGGGGGCTACCCTGTGCAGGCCGAGCTTACGTGGTTGGTGACTGAACACGGGCGTGAGAGAAAAGGGGGAAGAGGGCTGTGTCCTGGGGCTTGCTGGGGTGACGCAGTGAAGGATTCTTCCCCGGAGGGGAAAGGTTGGGGAGCTGCAGGTGCGCGGATAGGGAGGGAGGGAGGGGGAGATGGGAGGAGCTGAGGCACATGGGAGCCTCTGGCTGGAGATGTGAATTTGTTGTCATTAGTGTTTGGTGTATCAGTCAGGCTGGATGACACCCTCTAGGTCCCTGTGTGGTCCAGAGACCCATGACTTAAGCATCACCTGAGCACTTGTTAGAAATTCAGATTCCTGGGTCCCTTCTAAGATTTACCGTACTGGAATCTTTGGGAGAGGGACCCAAGAGTCTGTGTTCTAACAATCTCCCAGGTGCCTCTACTCCCTCCCCTACATACACTTTGCTGTGCACCTAGCATAAACCAACTATACTTTAAGAAAAACTTTTAAAAATTAAATACAAAAAAACCCAATGACAAGATAGGAGGCCTCATACTTTGTGATTTAAAATTTGACACCAAAACTTCAGTAATCAAAACAGTATTATACTGGCATAATCCAAACACATACACTGAAGCAATAGAGTTGAGACTAGAAATAAATCCTCATATGCATGGTCAAAAGATTTCTAAGAAGGCTGCTGAAACCATTTAGTTAGGAAACATAAACTTTTCAACAAATGGTGCTGGATACCCACATGCAAAGAAAAATGAAGTTGACTTTACACCATATGTAAAAATTAGCTTGGTACTTACCTGGGGGTCCAGCGTTCAAGACTCCACACTTGCACTGCAGGGGGCACACGTTTGATCCCCACTTGGGAAATAGGATCCATATGCTATGGGGCATGGCCAAAAAAAGAAAAAGAAAAAAGAAAAGAAAAGAAATTACCTCAAAATTTATAAAGACCTGAATACAAGAGCTTAAACTATAAAACTCTTAGAAGAAAACATTGTAGTCTCAGAGTCATAACCTCAGATTTGGCAAAAGATTCTTAGATTTGACACCATAATCCTGGGTAAGAAAAGGAAAAAATGGACTATTCAAAATTTGAAACTTTTGTGCATCAGAGGATACTATTATACAAGGTGAAAAGGCAACACAAGGAATGGGAGAAAAGTTTTGCAAATCATGTGTATGATAAGGGGTTAATATCCAAAATATATAAAGAGCTCCTGCATCTCAACAACAAAAGATAGCCATCTAAAAATGGACAAAGTACTTAGAGAGACATTTCTCTAAGAAAAAAGCTGCACAAATGGCCAACGAGTACAGAAATATTCCCAACTTCACTAATCATTAGGGAGAAGCAAACCAAAGCCCATGAAATACCACTTCATACCTATCAGTATTGCTATTTGAAAAAACAAGACAAAACAGCAAGTTTTGTGAGGATATGGAGAAACTGACACCCTTGTGCACTGCACATGGAAATGTAAAATGGTATAGCCACCATGGAAAACAGTATGGTGATTCCTTAAAATATTAAATGTAGAATTATGGTATGATTCAACAATTCTACTTCTGGGCGTAGCCCAAATGTCCATCAGTAGATGAATGGATAAACAAATTGCGCTTCAGTTCAGTCGCTCAGTCACGTCTAACTCTTTGTGACCCCATGGATGGCAGCATGCCAGGCTTGCCTGTCCATCACCAGCTCCCAGAGCTTGCTTAAACTCATGTCCATCGAGTCGGTGATGCCATCCGTCTATCTCATTCTCTGTCGTCCCCTTCTCCTCTTGCCTTCAATCTTTCCCAGCATCAGGGACTTTTCCAGTGAGTCAGTTCTTTACATGAGGTGGCCAAAGTTTTGGAGTTTCAGCTTCAGCATCAGTCCTTCTAATGAATATTCAGGGTTGATCTCCTTTATGATTGACTGGTTTGATCTCCTTGCAGCCCAAAGGACTCTCAAGAGACTTCTCCAACACCATGGTTCAAAAGCACCAATTCTTCCGTGCTCAGCTTTCTTTGTGGTCCAACTCTCACATCCAGGCATGACTACTGGAAAAACCATAGCTTTGACTAGATGGACCTTTGTTGGCAAAGTAATGTCTCTGCTTTTTAATATGCTGTCTAGGCTGGTCATAGCTTTTCTTCTAAGGAACAAGTGTCTTAATTTCATGGCTGCAGTCACCATCTGCAGTGATTTTGGAGCCCCCCAAAATAAAGTCTGTCACTGTTTCCATTGTTTCCCCATCTATTTGCCATGAAGCGATGGGACCAGTTGCCATGATCTTCGTTTTTTGAATGCTGAGTTTTAAGCCAGCTTTTTCAGTCTCCTCTTTCACTTTCATCAAGAGGCTCTTTAGTTCTTCTTCACTTTCTGCTATAAGAGTGGTATCATCTACCACATTTGTCATAAACAAGTTGTACAGACCTGCAAAGGAATATCATTTAGCCATAAACAAGAATGAAGTTCTGACAAATGCTGCAATATGGATCAACTTCGAAAACATCACACTAAGTGAAAGAAACCTGACACAAAGGTCACACATTGTATGGATCCTTTTGCTTGAAATGCCCCAAATAGATAACTTTCTAGGTTCAGAAAGGAAATTGGTGGTTTCCAGAGAATGGGAGGACAGAGGTATAAGGAATGATTACTTAGTACTGTGTATTCTTCAGGAGTATGAAAAAAATTTGAAACTAGGTAAGTGGTGGTTCACAGTATTGTGCATACACTAAATGCCACTGAATTGTAGACTTACTTGTATGTTAAGTGAATTTCAACTCAGTTTAAAAAAACAAAACAAAAATGCCTGAGTTTTAGGTCTCTAGAGCTCAAGTTATTAAGTCCAAAGTCACCACTTTCCTTGAAGGCTTAGGTGAGAAGGGGAAAGCTGGGGACCTCACAGTGGGGAAGATTAACCCAGATGGCAGGACAGATGGTTGGAGGAGTTGACAGGACTGAGTGAGGATGGTGCAGGAGATGTAGAGACTGAAGCCTTCAGAGGACCAGATCCGCGGCTAGGGTTGGCCTGTGGGACCTGGAACCAGGGAAGGGTGCTGCTGGTGGTGGCGGCGATGTGCAGGGGGCCTGGGAAGCCCTCTGAGGCCATGGGGGGAGCAGGTGGGGCAGGCTCTACGTGAGTCAGCGACCCCTGCCGCCCTAACTGCCTCGCACAGAGCCTTCTGTCGCAGGGGAGGGGAGGGCAGTGGGCAGGCCGAGGCTTCTGGACGTCACCTCTTTTCCTTCCTGTCCTGCAGATGTTGAACCTCTTTGTGGCTGTGATCATGGACAATTTTGAGTACCTTACGCGGGACTCTTCCATCCTAGGGCCTCACCACCTGGACGAATTCATCCGGGTCTGGGCTGAGTACGACCCGGCTGCGTGGTGAGTGAGCTCCTGGGCTGCGTGGTCCTCAGGGTCGGTACCCACCACCCGCAGGCCTCAGCACGGGGCCGGGTCACTGCAGGCATGTTCTGAATGAGCGACCCCCTTTGGGTTTTGGTGGGGGTCGGGGTTCTATCCTGATACACATGTGGTGTTGCTGAGCTTCCTCCTGGGAGGCACACTCACGCTAGCTCCCTGGGCCCTTGTGTACAGCTCCCTGGGCTGACAGATCCTCTTCTCAGGCCTGTAGTCCAGCCCTTAGGAGGTTGCCTGGGGGTTGTGGAAGGTCTTCAGGGGGTTGTGACACTCAGGTTCCTATTGGGCAGGAGCTCACTGTCTTCTCACAAGGCACGTCACATCCGGGTTGTGAGAGGTCACGGGGCAAAACCCTCTCATAAGGCTCCGAGGCCTCTGTGGCCAGAAACAATGTGAGGCCTTAGTTCTTTTCCTCTGGGCTCAGGGCCTGTCTGCCTGCTGCCTTCTGGAGGACAAGAGCCAGTGCGCCTCTGTGTCACCAGCCCAGGCTGTGAATAAAGGGTTTTCGGTAAACTTTTACTGAGATCAGATGAACTGCCAGTAAAGGTCTAGTGTGTTTGAGGCCCTTTGGTCATGGTGTAAAACTGTTAATGCGTTGCTGTTTCATAAGTGAGGGCCAAGTGCTTCCAGACAAAGCAAGGGTCTCCTGAAGAGAGTGATTGGGTCAGAGGACAGTGAGGACCATGTGTTTCTTGGGGGAGCCCTGCACACCTGTGATGTTTTGTCCTCGGGCCCAGCACAGCAGTGCGGGTCCTCCGTCTGCCCGTTTGTCTGTCCCTTGGTTGAGTTCATTCCCTTGCCTGTTTGTCTGTCCTTTGTCGCGCACCCGTTCCCTTGCTCATTCATTCAGGCACCCTCCAGAGCCATGACCTGAGGAGGCACTAAGGACATGCCCTCTGCGGCAAAACACGGGATGTGGAGGGAGGCCCGAGAGACATGGCTCCTGGGTGAGACCCAGGCCTGCTCAGTGCCTTGCTCACAGTGAGCCCAGGACTGAATAAGTACCAGGGAGGGGGCTCCAGGGAGACAAGAAGAGCGTGGAACTGGGGTGCTTCCCTCTTCTTTCTCGCAGGCGCCCCAGCCTGCCTGCGTCCCTGTTGCATGACTCTGCATTCGGTCACCTGTTGTGTGGTAGAGGCTTGGAGGAGACGGTCAGTGTCCTCATGGGAGGACCCTGGGACTCTGAATCCAAGCTCAACAAGGGGAACACTGAGGAGCTTTCTGATACCCCAGACCCCCGAAGGGCTGGGAGCTTGACTGGGCTCCTGTACCTGCTTCTGATCCAGTCTTCTTAGCCTTCCCACCCATCACAGTGAGGACACAGAAGGTGCTATGTGAGGCCCTTTCCAAACTGGGCAGCGCCAGGGCCCTGGGGCTCTTCTAGGCCTAGAGCATCTCTGAGTGTTTTTCACTGCAATGAAGAGTTTATAGTTTTCACACAGTGCAGAACAAGTCTGCCTGTTGTTTATGTCTCATGTATATGACTTTTCATGGTCTTAGAGAGTCCTGTCGTTTTTAGCACATTTGCCCACAGCACGTGCTGGAGCTCACAGGCCCAGGCGTATTCCTGGGCTGTCTGGTCAGGAAGGCCCAGTCAGATTAAAGGGGAGACTGATCACACCTGAGACCTGGTCCTTGTCAGGCAAAGGGCAGGAGAGAGTCCAGCTGAGGCAGGACTGAGACTCATTCCAGGAGGATCCTCCTGACTGTGGTCTAAGAGATGCTGCTGTTTCTGGGCATATTTTTTCCTAGAGGAGATTTGTGTTGTAAAAAGCAGAGAGATTGTGTAGAATGTGACTTGGACTAACAGGCAAAGGAAGGTCAGTGCAGGTCTGCCAGAGGGGAGTGACGTCCCCCAGATCTTCGTGGACTGTAGACCCAGCACCTCCCCAACAGGCGAAAACTGATTCAAGACATACAAGAAGTGGGCCTGGGTCAGGCTGCAGCTTTGTGATTGTGCACAGAGATGCTGACTGTTTCCCTGACCCAGAGTTCTAGACCTGGGGCCTCGGGAAGACATGGGCATTCAGGAATATGGTGAAGAGCTTATGGAAGAGTAGGGGACAACATGTAAGCTTCTCTGCAGAGTGCAGCACCATGCCAGATAACATGCGATCTGCGGCCCAGAAGAAGCACAGACATGACCTGCAGCTGACCCTCAGACCTGCTGCTCCGGTGAGAGGCTAGGGCAGCAGAAGGCTGGGCAGAGACAGCTAAGCAGACCAGGCTTGGACCCCTCATCTGGGCAGGCTGGAGCATGCTTTGAGGCTTCCATTAGCCTCTCTGACAGATGCAGGGCCCTGACCATCTTTATTTCCCAGGGACCATCAACTGTCTCCTTATTCTTGGGGAGCCTGAAACAAAAGTGAACTTTGTGAAAATTTCTCAAGCTTTTGTGTGTGTGTATGTATACTATGTGTGTGTGCACAAGCGTGTGCATGTGTGTTGTCTGTGCACAGATCTGTGTGCACCAGAGTGTATGTGAGTGCGTTTATGTGCAAGCAGGCACATACCTGTGTGTTCGTGTTTTTGCGAGCATGTGAGTGCAGTGCATCTTTGCGCGTGTGTGGTGTGTGTGTGCATGTGTGTGTGAATGCAGTGCATGGGCATGTACGTGCCCATGTTCCCCACTCTTCCATAATGTGTGCATGGGCATGTGTGTGTGTGCGTGTGTGCACGCGCACGCTGTGGGAAGGTGAGGAGAGCATGGAGTCATTGCCTTCTGGTGCCGCCTCCCCCACCCTCCCTTCTGTTGTTGCCTCCACACTTCGTGGTAAAGGGCAGAGACTCTGGCGGAGAGTCAGGACCACCCCCTGTGTGATGAGTCTGCTTATCCTCACACTCATCCATCCGTCCAGTAAGCATCCTGAGCCTGGGCCATGTGCTGGGGCCTGCACCCTCAGCTCTGCTCAGCCCAGGGGCTGTGGGCAGAGGAGCTGCAGTGTGAGGCCAGGGCCTCTCTGAGCCCGGAGAGGCTGGTGAGTCAGAGGAGGTGGCAGCTGAGCTGAACTGAAGGGGCAGGAGGGATGGAGCTGTGGAGGAGGGGTGGGGGCAGAGGGAAAGGGGAGCTGACTGCCTGGCTGGAGGGGAGAACACATGGTAAAGGTTCTAGAAGGATGGCTGTGAGGGGCTGAGAAAGGTCTTGATGTTGGGGTCAAAAAGTGGCCTTTGGCTTTTTTTCATGGACAGCAGGAATAGTTTTGAATCAGAGTGACCGTATCAGGCCTGCACTTTTCCTCTGGTGGCATCTGAGGGGTTTGACAGCAGGAGAGAGGAGAGGAATGGGGTCTTGGGAGGAACTAGGGCTTTGCCAGACTTCCAGCCTCTGTGTGGGCATCCTTTGGGTCCATGAGGTTAGCAAGCACTTGGGTGAGGCCAGAGTGGGGCTTTCCCTTTATTCCCTCTTTTCCAGAAGTAAATGCAACACAGTTTGGAGCTAGTTGGACTGATGGGGCCATGGTGCAGGAAAGGGAAGCAACGGCATTGGCCAGGGTGCCCACCCTGGGTAAAGGGGGTCCTTAGCTGGACCTGCAGTTTCCAGGGGAGAACATGGTATGTTCAGGGAGGTGGGGATAGTCACGAGAGCCAGGTGTGGAGAGAAGCTTCGCCAAGGAGGCCTTGGGGTCTCAGGCGCTGAGGGGGTGAGGGAAGGGGATGTCAGAGAGCCGATGAAGGAGACCCAGGTGTAGACGGACCAACAGCCGTGCTGTGTGTGAAGTGGACACTCTGGCCCGACACTGTCTGCATGGAGTGTCTCCTGCCTGCTGGGGTCTCTGGAGTTTGTCGGGTTGCCATGTCTCCTGGATACTCCGTCTGTCCACCCCTGGGCCCCCAGCTGGGCGCTGCCTGTCCAGCCTCCCCTGGCTCCACCTCCAGGCAGCGCAAGGCTGAGCGGGCGGGATGGGCTCCTCATGCCTCCGTGGCCATAAGCTGTGACGTTTCCTTTCCAGTTTCTGGATCCATTGTAAGGATGTGTACAGTTTGTTGCATTGTATTGCGCCACCCATTGGCTTAGCGAAGAGCTGCCCTTGTAGGTTGGCCTACAAGGCTTGCTACTTCAGAGCCTCCATCTGACATACTCTTCCCTGCTCGAAATGCAAACACAGCACACGGTCCCAGCCTAGTGCAGAAGTGATGACACCTCTTGCTCCTCCTGCCCTGTCCTGCCCACACTCCAAGCCCTTGGACGGTTTGGTTTCCCATCTAACTCCTGACCCCTCCAGCTGGCTGGGGGCAGGCAGCCCCGTGAGACTGCACACAGAGCTTTCTTCTGGGCCCTGAGGACGAGGACCAGCCGCTGGTGGAAGTAGGGGGCCAGGTCCCACCCGTGCCAAGGAAGCAGCCGTCCCACGCAGATTTGCCTCTGGACTCTTGAGGGCAGACTGATGCTCACACAGGCCAGAGGCCAAGGGCCCCAGAGGAGGGGGTGTGGGCACAAGTAGACCAGGAACAGTGGCCCCAACAACCCAGGGTTCCAGATTTCTGCAGAGGAGAGCGCAGAGGCGGTGGGGACCCAAAGAGAGGGCCTCCTGCTTCACCTCTGGACTGATCCGCTTGGCTGAGCCCAGGAGTCTTGGGAGGAGGACCGGACCCTGGACCATCTGGGCGGATCCACCGGCTGGAGAAGGCTGTCGCTTCTCTCTCTTGGGCGGCCTGAACCTGACCCTATCTCTGGGAACCCAAGCAGCTCCCATAAGCAGCTGTCCCAGGGGTGGAGGTGGGGCTTCCAGCCTGGTGGCCAGTCTGCCTAAGGAGGTTGCGGTCATCAAGCCTGAATGCCTACCTTGGTCTAGAGCCTTGTTCCGTATGTCGGTCCCTGCCCTTCCTGGTGTGCTGTCAGGAGGCTGCAGGAGTGGCACCAAGCCATATCCCATCCCGCGACCCCAACCCTGCAGTTTCCTGCCCAGCCCTGACAGAACAGTGGCCCTGCTCCGGGCAGGGCTTGGGTGTCTCTGGGCTTGTAGCAGGGCTCGCCCCCACGGACTTTGTCTCTAGAGCCTCGGGGCCCACTGCAGAACAGTGTGGCTCCCACACTCGTTTTCTGGCCTGCTTTAGGCTTTTCTCCAATTTTTAAGCCTCTTGGCTCATTTGGAAGCAAATTAGGCATGAAGGAAAGCTGATGTTTCTGCCGCGGCTCTCCAGACAGCGTCTTTGGTCACTGGACAGCTGTCTCCCAGCTGGCATGTTGAAACAGCTCTTTTCCAATTTGGCATTGTCCATGGCTTCTGAAAGTATAAAATCAGAGTTGACAACCCAAAGCCACCCTGATGCAGCCTCTGTCATCTCTCCATGTTCATTAGCTCAGATGCCCCCTGCTCACTCCCTGTGTGGGGCCAGAGTGTGGAGGTGAGGCTGGGGGGCTAGGAGGAGATTGAGCCCCCCACAGAAAGCCCTCATTTCGCTTGTTTTGACTTCTGGCATTTAATCTGATGCTGGTTAACTGGCTCTGTTTTCTTGTCTGCTTCCTCCCCCACCCTCCTGCCGTACCCCTCCCGTGGACCCCTCCTGTGGACCCCACTCTGCCTCTGTCCTATGGGCCGGGTCTCCAGTGGGCGCATCAGTTACAATGACATGTTTGAGATGCTGAAACACATGTCCCCGCCCCTGGGGCTGGGGAAGAAATGCCCTGCTCGCGTTGCATACAAGGTAGACCCCACCCCTTCACCCCACAGGCTGTCTGTGCTGGGCTCCCATCTCTTCCGGGGCTTGTCTGTCTGTCTGTCTGCTGCTCTACCGTCTCTCTGTTTCTCTCTTTTCTCTGTCCCAACCTTCTCCGCTTCCTTCCCAAACAGAGGGAAATAGACACTGTGAAGTGTCTCTACACGGGCCCCTTGTCCCCTAGGGCTGCCCCCTCTGAGAGCCCCCCCAAGAGGCTCAGGAAGATGGGGCCAGAGCCCAATATCTGCCTTTTCTCCTTCCCTTCTCTTCCTCAGAAAGGAGGGGACAAACTAGCTTTTTTGACAGAGGCTGTTTTTGTTCTGAGCTCAGGACCACACTCGGCTCCTCTGTCCCCCAAGCCTCTGATGTGGGCAAAGTTGTCCAGCTCTCAGTGTCTGGCCCTGCAAGGCCTCTGCAGGGTGCACCTGTGGAACCCACGCCCAGCTCTGTATGTGCTGAACTTCCCAGGCTATGGAGGGAGTATTGTCTAGAACTTCATGAGTCCATGGAGCCTTAGGAAGGAAGGGTGCTGGAGAGAGGCATCCTGCCCTCATTCCTGGGCCTCCAGAGGGTCCTGTGGGGGTGAGAACAACCTCTGGGGCCTGGGTGGTCCCTTGTCCCTCCCCCTCTGTTGCCGAGGGCCTAGTGGGCTGAGCTGCAAAGAGGGGGTAAACTGAGGACACTCCCAGGCCTCCCCCTGGGCACATGAGCAGGCCACGTGGCCCCATTCCCAAGTCTGCTCCTACCTGCCCCTGCATCCCCAGTCACACCCGCCTTGGCGAGTAAGCACTTCCCTCCCCTCTAGCACTCCCAGCCTGAGAGCCCTCTGGCAGCCCCAGTGGTTACGTGACTCAGCCAGTACAAGTCTGGAGCCTAGCTGCCATCTCCTTGTCTCTGAGCAGGCTTCCCACAGAGCTTTTGTCTGTCTGGTTCTGTCCATGTTGTCTGTTTCTGTGCTCTGATTCTGGGCTTGCATCTATCCCCTGGCTCAGCATAGCCTCTGGGAGCTAAGCGGCTCCTCTGGGCCATACGTGAAGCCTCCGGTGTCCTCCTTGGTCCTCCCTTGCCCGGCATGCATGTCAAGTCTGCCTAGAGGTCCTGCATGCAAGGCTGTAACACTGTCCTCAAGAAGGAGAGCTCTGTCCACACTGACACCTGGGGCCAGGGTAGGCAGGGAAGGCCATGATGGGATAGCCTTTGGAGTTCCTTCCTAGGTGTGCTGGCCAACTCCAAGGTTCTGGGCGTGAAGAGACCAGGGGAGGCCTTGAGTTTAGTGAGAGCAGATGGTCTTGGTGAGTTGGGGAGGGCCCAGGAGATGCACAGAGTGCCATGGCTAGAGGGTCTAGCCCCAGGCAGAGATGCCGGTCTGTTTGCCCTGGTCTCACCCCTCTGCTGCTCCCAAACTCCTGGCCCTTTGGGGCCTGGGCAGGCAGATGCAGGGCTCTGGTAAAGGTGCCCTGGATGGAGCTCTCCTCTCTGGGAAAACAGCTGCTTGTTCTTCCTTCATGCTGGCCCCTGACTCCCTGACTGCCCTTGAGAGGAATCCCTCTGCCTCTCCCACTGCCGTCGGTACTGGTCTGCAGGAGCACTGTGCTCTGGGAGCCGTGTGTGTCATACAGGTGATGAGCGAGGTCCTAGGACCATGATCGGAGATGCCAAGTGGGGCTTTGCCAGCATTAGGGGACAGAGTGTGGGTATTGTCTCCAGCCACCTGCCCTCCATCAGGCTGAACACTGGATTTGGTTCCAGAATGCTGGGGGTAGAGTGGCCTTACCCAGAGAAGGGACAGAGAGGCTGCCATATCACAGGGTTTAGGCTTGGCAGAGGACAGCATACCCCAGGGAGGGGCCCTGTACCCCCACCTCTAGCTCCCATCCTGGTAAGGAATAAAGAGGCTGCTGGGAGAGGACAGGGGCCCACAGTGCCCCCAAGGGCTCCATTTGGCCAACAAGGTGGCCACCTCATGATCAGGACATTCCAGACACATCTGAGACCATTTTCCTCCGGGAGATCACCTAAGTTCTTAAAGCCTCAGGCTCTGGGCAGCTGCTGGTTATTACCAGAGGATTTTGGTACAGACACACTCCTATTTCCAGCTGTTCTGTCCTAGAAAATGGAAGAGAGGGAAGGGGGCTGTTCACCTAATGGTGAAACAGGGAGAAAGCTTGCACAGCCCCCAGTCTGGTTAAGTGCTTGCGTCCCTGTGGGATGGCCCTGGGCCCTTGTGCAGCTGGCTGAGCCCGAGGCCCTTGCAGTCACCTCTGTTGGGTCCTTCCCCCGTACGGAGCTGGTCTCTAAGACTTTCCTTGTTGCCTTGGGCTGGTGCCATTGAGCATCCTTCCCTAGCCCCTAGCTAGGTGGTGAGACACAGAGGCCGTCCCAGGGCTTGTGTCTCCTCACTGGGAACTGACCTCCGAGCTTGCGGTCCTGGCTGCCCCACCACATGCCTGATGCTCCTGTCTGTGGGCTGTCCCGGGGTCCTGCTGACCAGGCCCCTCTTCAGCCTAGGCCACACACTTGTGCTATCATGGGCAGTGGGCTGGGGTCCCTCTGGCTGAGACATGCCTGTTCTTTCAGAGGAATCCAGGCTTCTGGCCTGGCCCCATTGGACAGTATTTACCTGGACTGCTGTCTTTCTGTAGTCAAGGGAATCCTCAGCTCAGATGAGGGTAGGGGTCCAGGGATAGTGTGAATGCTGGCAAAACTCCCATCCACCCAACATCTCTTGGTCCTGGGACCCCTGGGAGGCCCGGCCTGATTTGCCCCCTTATCCCCAGCGCCTGGTTCGTATGAACATGCCCATCTCCAATGACGACATGACCGTCCACTTCACATCCACGCTGATGGCCCTCATCCGGACGGCACTGGAGATCAAGCTGGCTCCAGGTGAGAGAGGCAGCCCGGAGGGGAGGGCACAAAGCAGGGCCATGTGACCGCCCCACCCCCTCTGAGAGCCTCCCCAGGCCGCTGTGCAGGGCGGGGAGAGGGGCCTGTCTGGACAGCTCCTGGTCAGACCCTGACCTTGTCTCCTGAAGCCATCCTACACGGTAGCGCTGCAGTAACCCCATTTACATGTAAGGAAGCTGAGGTGGAGTGAAATTGAATGACCCCAGATTACCCATAGTCATGCAGTGCAGGAGCCTGTGTCACAGGAGCCAGTACCCCTGATAAGGTGAAGAGTGCCCCTTCCCCATCGTGAGCCTGGTCCCCACCTCAGGACCTCTCCTGGGTTCCTGACAGGACCATGAAGCCCCCACCAGACTGGGGAGGAAATGGACCCCCCGCTCGTCCTCCTCTCCCGCCCCCCTCCCATGGTGGCTGCTTTCCCTTCGCAGAGAGAATGAAGGGCCCTCCCCCTACGTCGCTTCCTCCCTGCATCCGTGCCCTTGAGCCTGGTCCTTTCTTGTGTAAACTGATGAGCTGAGGCCAGTCTCCCCTCTTTGCACATTCTGTACTATTTTCATCATCTACCCTAGGATGTCATGCCCAAAATTCTATATGCTATTTCTTGCTCTATCAACTTTCTCTTCTGGGTTATTTCTATCAATGTATAAATGTGCTGTTATTTTTCCTATTTTTTAAAAGTTCTTTTCTTCCCCTACCCACCCCACCCCCCTCCATCAACTTCTCTGTTTTTCTTCTTTCCTTCCTAGCAACAGGAGAAATGGGTCCACATTGTCTCTGATTTCTCCTTTCCTAGTCTGCAGTCCAGCTTTCACAACACAAAGCTTTGCTGGCACTGCTCTTGTCAAGTTCTGCAGGAACTTCCCCTTGCCTTGTGGGCCTGTCCACAGCCTGTCGGTAGTAGTCCCTCCCTTTTGTGTAAGACCCCTTGTGCCTTTTTTTTCCTGTTTTTTCCCCAACCTCTGAAGGTCATTGTGTGCTTCAGACACACATTCTCACCTTTTCCCATGGCTTTACCTGTTGTGAATTCTAGTTTTGTATTTTTAGTCCAGGCCTGCTCCTAAACCCCAGGCTTATATAGCCCACACATCACTTGCCAACTCTGCTTGGAGGCCCAATAAGCATCTAGAATCCACGTGCTGACCCTCGTGCTCCAGATACTCCCCAGATGCCTCCCTGTCTCAGTCAGTGGAAACACTCTTAGAGTTACTCAGGCCAACACTTTGGGCATCGTTTTTATCTCCTACTTTTTTCTTATCCTATTTCTGATCCATATTTCTGAACCCTTGCAACATCTGACTCCACCTTCAAAATGCACCCAGAATATGATCAATGTCTACTCTCTCTTCCTGCCACCTCTGGGTCCACGTCACTCTCTGTCAGGTCTTCGATGGGATTGTTGCAGTAGCCTTCTCACTGGTCTGCTTCTGCCCTTGCCCTTGCTCCCTTCAACACAGCAGCCAGAATGGTCATGCTAAAAATCAAACCAGTAACATTAACAAACCTCTAGCTAGCCTGATCATAAAAAACAGAAGATAAAAATAACCTATATAAGGAACGAAAGAGGGAGCATCGCTATATATCCTGCTGACATTAAATGGATAACAGGGAGATTTTATGAACAACCCTGTGTGGATAACTTCAGTAACTTAAATGAAATGGAAAAATTCCTTGACACAAACTATGAGGCTCTTTCAAAAACAGATAACCTGAAAAAAGGAAATAGATAGCCTGAGTAATACTGTATATATCTCTTTCAAAAATAGATAACCCGAAAAAAGGAAACAGCCTGAGTAATACTGTATATATTAAATAAGTTAAATTCATAGTTAAAAATCTTCTAAGAAAGAAAATCATGGATCTAGTTGGCTCCATTGATGAAGTCAACCAAACATTTAAGGAGGAAATAATTCTATACAAACTCCTCTAGACAGTAGAAAAAGAGAAGATGGTTCCCAATTTATTTTATGAGGCCAGCATTGTTCTGATACCAAAACTAGACAAAGACATTACAAGCAAAGATGATAGACATTCCTCATGAAGACAATAAAATTTTCAGTGAGTGTTAGCAAACTGAATATGATGACTAAAGTAGGATTTATCCCAGGAATGAAAAATGCAAACGAGCTCAATCAATACAACTTAATATGTCAAAGAAGAAAAACTACGTGATTATCTCCATAGATGCAGAAAAAGCTTTGACAAAATTCAGCATCCATTCATGATACACAAATACTATTGTAAACTAGAAATTAAAGCCAACTTCTTCGGTCTGATCAAGGGTATCTATGACAAACCTACAGCTAATGACATGCTTAACAAAGAAGCCTGGCTCCTTTCCCCCTAAGATGAGTGACAAGGCAAGGATGTCTGCTGTCACTATTTTTGTGAAATATCATACTTGAGGTTCTAACCATTGTGACAAGTCAAGAAAAAGAGATAAGAGGTGTGCCAATTGGAAAGGATGAAAGAAAATTGCCTCTATTCATGACTGACGTGATTTTCTATGTAGAAAATCTCAAAGAATAGAATAAAAAGTTAACAAAACTGAAGCATCTACATGCCTAGGAACATGAAGCATTGCTGGAACCACTGAAACCTAGAAAGAGACAAGAAGGCACTTCATTAGAGCCTTCAGAGTGATCACAGCCTCGCTAATACCTTGATTCTCTGGCCTCCAGAACTGAGACGGTATATTTCTGTTGTTTAAAGCTGTAAAAAGAAATTACTAAAACTGAAACGTGAGTATAGCAAGGTCAATATATAAAAAACAAGTATATTTCTATAGATTAGCTATTGAAATTGAAAAATGTTCCACCCAAATCATCGAATATTTTTATAACTCTAAAAATATATATGCTAGCATGTGTGCCACACATTTCAGAATATTGACCAGAAGAATCTCCTTTAATAAATAAGCCACATTCATGCCTTGACAGAATCAGTATTGTCATTTCTTCTTCTATTGATCAGTAGAGTCAATGTCATCCCAATCAAAATTCCAGCAGGCTTTTTGAGATGAGCTTTAGAAACTGACCCTAAAATATATGTAGAAAGCAAACAAACTTGAATGACAAAAACAATTTTGAAAGGAAAGAAAAAAAATGACAATATTAAGTACTGAGGAGAATGCAGAAAACTCAGATTCTTGTGTTCCTAGTGTGGACACAGTGGTGCAAGCTGCTTTGGAAAAGTCTCGCAGTTCTTTATCATGGGGCCCAGCCATCCCGCACCTAAGGGGGATGACATGAAAATACACACATACAAACCTCTCTGCTGAAGTTTGCAGCTTTATTCATAATCACCCCAAACTGTAAACAACTCAGGTGTCAACCAAGTGGTGACCGATAAGCAGACTGGTGTGTCTTTGTGATGAGACAGTTCTCACTCAGCAACTGAGAAAGAGGTTGCTGATGTGTTGGCGTGGGTGGGTCTTAGACACATCATGCTGGGTGGAAGGTCAGACTCGACAGCCAGCATGTTATGTGATGCCATCTGTATGACATTCTGAGAAGTTGAAATAGTAGAGACAGAAAACACATTGGTGATGCCAGGACCCTGGAAGGGGTTGAAGGGGTGGAACACAAAGGGTGCAGAGGGAGTTGGGCAGGGGTGCCATGCTCCTGCCTGAATTGTGGTGAATCCACAACTGTGGATGTGCACTTCACAGAGTGGAGGGACTAACAAGGAGAATGTCCTTATAGATAATCATACCTTAATAACCAGGATGCTTGAGGAAGGTTAGGTCAGAGCACAGCATCCCTCTGCTCGGTCCCTCTGCGGCTCCCTCTCTCAGTAGCCCCCACTTGCACTTCTGTTCCTGCTGCTGCGGCCTTGCCCTACTGGCTCCCTGGCCTCCTCTGTCTCCAGGGTCCTGTGAACAATGTTCCTGACTGTCTGTCCACACTGCAGCCCTCCTGACAGTTCCCATCCCTCCCTCCTGGCTTTTCCTGTATCCAAGTTACTGGATGTTTAACTTACTGTTACTGTATTATAGATTAAAATCATGTGATTCCTCGGGGCAATTTCTTTTGATTTTGTTCCATCACCTAGAACAGCACCTGTC
Source organism: Odocoileus virginianus (assembly GCF_023699985.2). Lineage (NCBI taxonomy): Eukaryota > Metazoa > Chordata > Mammalia > Artiodactyla > Cervidae > Odocoileus > Odocoileus virginianus. The sequence goes on from NC_069675.1 coordinate 101,980,021, forward strand.
ATTTGGCAGGTGCTCAGTAAATTTAATGGAATGACGAATGGAACACTGGCTGGAACACTGTTAATGGCTGGAACACTGAGGCGTCCCCTCCCCTCCCTGCTCCTGCCCATCACTGCTGCTTTCCCACGCACCCTCGCTCAGCACCACACCTCTTTAGACACATTTTGCCTGGGAGCTCTCTGACCAGCCCTCACGGCAGTGCTTCTTACCCAGCAACTTTCCCCCAGGATCAGGTCTCTCCCCACCCAGCTCTGCCTGTTCCCCTGTGGGGCTAAGGGATGGCTCCTAACAGCTCTCCCCCCTCCCCACCCTTGTCCTGCCCCAGCTGGCACGAAGCAGCATCAGTGCGACGCAGAGCTGAGGAAGGAGATCTCCTCCGTGTGGGCCAACCTGCCCCAGAAGACCCTGGACTTACTGGTGCCTCCCCATAAACGTAAGTAGGGTGAGAAACTCACCCTGCCCGCCCCCTTTCATGTCCCAGTCAGGGGCAGAGTCGAGAGTCCTAGGTGAGGGCAACTGTTGAGTCACCTTGAAGGGGAGGGCTCACCTCCTTGATAGCCCGAAACTCTGGTCTCCATGGTGGGTGCACAGGGGCTGTGGGAGGAGGTACCGAGGCCATGTTCCATTGAGCAGAGTCACCCACACTCTTCGTGTGGGGACTTCCCTGCAGAAAATCCAGGGAAATGGTAAGGAGACCCCTACAGCTGGAGCAGCCAGGACGACGTCTGGGCTTAAACGGAGCTGCACTTTGCTGGGTGGAGCACGGGGCGGGGGGGGTGGGGGGTGGCTGGGGAGGGTCAGGGGAGCACCCGTCCTCGGGTCCAGGAGTCTTTACCCAGACTCCCTGCGTGTCCCCTTTCTCTGTATTCCCTCCCTTGCCTGTCGTGCTCTCCAGCCGACGAGATGACGGTGGGGAAGGTGTACGCAGCTCTGATGATATTCGACTTCTACAAACAGAACAAAACCACCAGAGACCAGATTCACCAAGCTCCCGGAGGCCTGGCCCAGGTACCAGTTTCCAGGAGTCCCAAAAGTAACCCTGAGATTCTGGCACCTTCTGTTGTTTGGCAGCAGAGGGGACCCAGCCCCTCCTTGGAGAAAGTGCAGCGGGAAAAGGAAGATGAGAGGTTCTTGTGGCTGCCTCGCCAGCCCCCAAAGTCAGAAACCCCACCCAGCCTGTGCTCCCGTTGACTGGTTGCCTGTTGCTGTTCAGGAGCCCCTTGCGTGGAGGGCTGGTCACGTCCAGGGCAGAGATGTGGGCTGAGAGCAGCGGCCGCAGCCCATGCTGCTGCTTTGCAGAGTACTTGGGAGGGGCACACAGGCAGGGCCCCCGACAGCCCAGTCTCATGAGGGTCCCACTCACGCCTCTGAGTGGGGTGGTTTGGGGCCTGTCTTCCAAGAGGTCATCCTCCAAAGATGACGACTTCATCACAGCCCAGACCTTGAGCGAGCGTGTGTAGACTCTCATCTCTAAAGTTGTCTGGTGTCCAGAGCTTACAGGACATTCACCCCTGTCATGTGAAGTGTCTGGTGCCCACACCCCAGCTCTGAAATCTCCAAATTCTTCTCAACCTTCAACTCTAGTGGTCTCTGCCAGGCAGGCCAAGTTGATGATGAGGTTCAGTCCCCAAACTGTGTAGGAAGGGAAGCTGAGGCTCCAAGGAATGATAGGACTCTCCTGAAGTCACTTACAGGCCCAGTTGGGAAGGGGCTCCTGATGGGCACAGGGCAGGCCCGGGGATCCCCTTCCCATGCTGGGGGGGTCAGGGCAGGTGGCCGAACACGGCAGCGCCCTTGTCCACGGTGCCTCGCAGGCCTCAGAGACCCCTCCCCGCGTCCTTCTGCAGATGGGCCCCGTGTCCCTGTTCCACCCCCTGAAGGCCACGCTGGAGCAGACTCAGCCGGCTGTGCTCCGAGGAGCCCGCGTTTTCCTTCGGCAGAAGAGCTCAGCCTCCCTCAGCAACGGTGGGGCAGTGTGAGTGCCAGCAGCAGGCGTGGGGCGGGGGTGGGAGGAGGGCGGGGCTCCCCGGCTCCAGCCGCTCTCACCCCTGCTGCTCTGGTGTCCTTCCGGCAGCGCTCCAGGACAGGGAGCCCCTGGGTCTTGTCAGCACCCACCTGCACCCACTGTGGGCCCAGCAGGCCCGGGCGGCCCCCAGAGCTGGTTCTGTGGCTGACCTGCAGCTCATTCCTGTCACAGTGGACGGTGCTCTTGTGGCGCCCGGGGCGCCTGAGTCAGGCAGCCTGTTACTCCAGCCTGCGCCTCCCAGTGTGTGCTCCTGCTTCTCTGTCGGGTGAAGGCTTCCCTCTGCTTCCTCACTGGCCTTTGTTGCCTGCAGACCATTAAGAAGCTTTTGTTTCCACCTCAGCTTCTCACCACTTTTTGGTAATGGCCATTTAGGTGTTTTCATCTTCCTTTAAGAGACTTTTCACCTCAGATCTCCATTTTGGTTATATATATATATATGTATCTATATCTATATCCATATATTTGGCTGTGTGAGGTCTTGGGCGTCCCATGTTGAGTAGTGGTGAAGAATCCACACAATGCAGGAGACGTGAGTTCCATCCTTGGGTTGGGAAGATCCCCAAGCCCATAGGGTTGCAAAGAGTCAAACACAGCTGAGCATCTGAGCACGCACTCACGCTGGGTCTTAGTTGCAGCATACAAACTCTAGTTGTGTCACGTGGGATCTAGCTCCCCAACCAGGGACTGAACTCGGGCTCTCTGCATTGGGACCTCAGAGTCTTAGCCACTGGACCGCCAGGGCAGTCCCTCCATTTGATGTCTGCATTTTGTAGCCAAATTGGTAAGATCCTTCCATATCATGTAACTCTTGGTACTGACCCTCAGTAATTCTTGGTAATGACCCCAAAAGCAAGTGATGTAAAATAACAATCACCATGGGACTCTGGCTGAGGGGCAGAAGGTGGTGCCAGGCTGAACTGTACCAGAGGGCAGGATTCTCAGTCGCCCTCCAGGCCAGGGGTCCTACGTCAGCTAATATCCCCTTGGCCAAAGCAACTCATTTGTTGAGCCCAAACAACATGCACTCTGCCTCACCGGCAGGGGCCGAGGGTGGGCCTCACACCCATCTGCTGTCCTAGAGAGCAGCAAGGTCGGCAGCACACATGGCTAGGTCTCCCGGTTTCTTCCTCTCCTCTGTATGTTTTGGACATTTGGTTTTGAAGCCGAGTCTGGGTTCATGGGCTGCTCGCCATGTAGCTTTTGCTGAGTAATAAACTGCCGTATTTCGGGAGCCCACCTGGCAGCGCTCCAGACCTGGTCCTGCGTCAGGACGGCTGGGGTCCTGGGTGCATCTGTATCGTGAGGCCAGAGAGCGGCCCTGGGGAAGTGCAGGCTGCAGGTGTCAGGCCTCCCCCTCTGCCCTGTTGGCCAAAACAAGTCACTTACCAGGCCCAAGCTGCTGGGATGGGGGGTGGGTGGTGGCACTGCAAGGCCCAAGGCCAGAGGCAGAGATGCCATAGGACACCGGGAGAACCTGAGCACAAGTGGGAAGACTCCCTCAGGAAACCCCTGCTCGGGAAGAGTGCCTGTGGGCCCCGGGGACAGTGGCTTTTCTCCATATTGGTTAAGATCCCGTTTGCGCACTTAAACAGAGGATTCTGAGTGTGCATGTGTGTGCCAGAGGGGATGGGGTAGGGAAGTGTCTTTGTGGATTGATCTGAGCTGAGCTTTCGGTTCAGGAGAATGAGTGTCGCTTTTTCCCGTGGTTATAATGTCTGCACAAATCAGTCACCACCACTTTTTGTTGCATGTGAGAGAGGGCCCAGTCTACTGGGGCCAGGCAGTGGGGGCGTTTATTGAGTCCTCTGACGGGTGGTATCAGTGCCTGCCTGGTCTCAGCATGGTGTGACCTCAGGGGTGACCAGGCCTTGGGGCCAGTGTCTGTCCTCTTGGCTATGCTTCCCCTCAGGGTCCGCCTCTTCTGAGGCCGCAGCTGCTCCAGACAGCACAGGACAGGGGCGGTGCTTGCAGCCTGGGAAGATGAAGGATGTTCTCAGAAACCTCAGCGATGCTGGGTCAGGTCATTTGTGTGGCCAGCTGAGGGCATCAGGCTTCACCTCCAAGCTCAGAGTGTGATTGTTACCACCCATCCTGGGTAACGGAGAATGTATGTGATACTTCATTGAACGCGAGAGCAAGCAGAAACCCAGGCAAATGCTGGGCCATGTGGGAGACATACTAAAACACACTGAGAGGGTGAGGGCAGGCAGGTGGGTTGCGTGTGCTGGGAGGGCCTCCAAAAGTGGTCTCGCCAGAGGTGATCTCGGGGCAGAAAGGCACAAGTCCGGGGAGGAGGGATGAGCCCTGGCTGTCAGGGTTGATGAGCGGCAGCACCGGCTGGGTGCCTCTGTGTGTGTGCGTGCGGCCTTGTCCTTGCTGTGGACTGTCTGTGCTTCCACCGCACATGTGAGCCCCTGTGTAGGCCAGCTGCCCCCAGATTCGGGTGCCTCTGTGTGTGTGCATGCGGCCTTGTCCTTGCTGTGGACTGTGCTTCCACCGCACATGTGAGCCCCTGTGTGGGCCAACTGCCCCCAGACTCGGGTGCCTCTGTGTGTGTGCGTGCGGCCTTGTCCTTGCTGTGGACTGTGCTTCCACCGCACATGTGAGCCCCTGTGTAGGCCAGCTGCCCCCAGATTCGGGTGCCTCTGTGTGTGTGCGTGCGGCCTTGTCCTTGCTGTGGACTGTCTGTGCTTCCATCACACATGTGAGCCCCTGTGTGGGCCAACTGCCCCCAGATTCGGGTGCCTCTGTGTGTGTGCATGCGGCCTTGTCCTTGCTGTGGACTGTGCTTCCACCGCACATGTGAGCCCCTGTGTAGGCCAGCTGCCCCCAGACTCGGGTCTCCTCTCCGCCTTTCCGCTCCGGGCCGTGGCAGGCAGTCCACTGCACCTGTGCTGAGGCTGTTGCTGCACCTCCACTTGGGAGCATCCACATTCAAGGGGTCTCATCCCTCTGGGCTCCTTCTAGCCCAGAACAGGGTCAAGGTGGAGGTTCCTGGCAGGGCGGAGCCTGGTTCTGGGTGGGAGCCAGGTTCTATGGCCCACGGGCCTCCAGGCCAACAGAATGATCCTCTGTCCTCCATAGACAAACCCAAGAGGGCGGCATCAAGGAGTCTGTCTCCTGGGGCACTCAGAGGACCCAGGAGGTACCCTGTGAGGTGAGGACACCCCTGGAGCGTGGCCACTCCACAGAGATCCCGGTGGTGCAGACAGGAAAACCGGTGAGGGCTTCCAGGGCTGGGGGCCGAGTTGGGGGTTGGGTGAGAGTGGGTGGGGGAGGGTGAGAGCAGCATGGGGGGTGAGGCTGGGATGTGGGGGGAGGTGAGAGTGGGAGGGGGTGGGTGTGACGGGGGGGGTTGCTGTACCCCCAGGCTGTGGACGTCCAGATGCAGAGCATGGCCCTGAGAGGCCCTGACGGGGAGCCCCAACCCGGGCTGGAGAGCCAGGGCCGAGCGGCCTCCATGCCCCGCCTGGCAGCAGAGACTCAGGTGGGTGGTCTGGGAGGGTTGGGGTTGTGGGAGGGGGTTGGAGGTGAGGAGACCTGGCATAGAGGAGTTTTGCATCCCACGGGTGGGCTTTGCTGGGGTGAAGCTTCCCAAATGCACCACGTCAAGGACAACCCCAACCCCGCTGGAAACCCTCTGGAGGTGTTGTCAGGCCGTCTAGAGTACCCACTGCCCTCTGTGCTCAGCACCTGTCTGGGCACCAAGGCCTGCAGCCCACAGGTGGCCCTGTGTCCCCGACCTAGCCTTTCCCTCTCTCTGGGACACACCTCTCCCACCCTAGCCCTGCTCCTCCCCCAGAAATCAATGCCTCCTCCTGCCACCCTTTCCCCTTTCATGTCCTCTCAGAGGCCCGGGGGGTGACCCTGTTCTTTCTCTGGGACACTTGACAGCCTGGCAGGAAGCCCCTGGGTTGCGGCTGTGTGCTGTGTGTTTCCTGGGCTGAGTCCCTAGGCAGAGCACTCTTCCAGTCCCTCCCTGCCCCGTCTCTGCCCACTTGCTCAGTGCCCTCCTGGCCCGGCCACCTCCCCTTGGTGCCATGTTGGCGCCCCTTCGCCCTCTGTGGTGCTTGACCTTGACGGTGGCTGCGGGTGAGCGCATTTCCACGGGTCTTGATTTCAGCGCTGGAGGAGCAGCTTCACAGTCCTGGATGGATGGAGGGCTGGCAGAGTGGTTGACAACGGCTGCCAGGCAGCTCTGGGTCCCACTTGGGACCCTTCCAGCCAGGCCAACAGCCCCTCTTCCCAGCACCTTTCCTGTCCTGTAGGGACTTTGAGGCCCAGAGGCTACCTGGGCCTCACCTGGCCTGGGAGAGACAGACACATAAATGGCAACTTGTGCAAAGGGTGCTTTGGAAGAAAGGGTGGATCTCAGGTGGGGAAGAGTATTCCAGGGAGAGGGAAGGGCCTTGCGGTCCCTGAACCCCAGCCCCACAGTGGTCCTCCCCAGGCCAGGCCCTCCTAGGCACTATCCTTCCCCCTGTCCCCACCTTCCTGGGCGCTCAGCCTGCCCTGTCTGGGGAGATACCCCAGCTTCGGGGATGGAGCCCCAGGTCCATTCCTCCCGATGGGATGTGTCCTGTGGTCTGCCAGCCCCCATAGCCTGGCTGCTGCCTGGAGGCTGGACCCCACTCTCAGGCTGTGTGCCCACCCGTGTCCCCGTCCACAGCCACCCCCAGATGCCAGCCCCATGAAGCGCTCCATCTCCACACTGGCACCCCAGAGGCCCCATGTGGCTCATCTCTGCAACGTGGCCCTGGACCGCGCTCCAGCCAGCCAGGCTGCCCCCCACCACCACCACCGCTGCCATCGCCGCAGGGACCGGAAGCAGAAGTCCCTGGAGAAGGGGCCCAGCCTGTCTGCAGATACAGATGGTGGTGCGTGCGAGGGGGCTCTCAAGGGGTGGTGGCTCCAGTTGGGGTCCAAGAATCCCTGCAAGACCTTCTTCCCTTCTGTAACTCATGACCCCATGGGAAACTCTGAGTGTGGAGACAGGAAAACCTCCCAGCCTTTCCCCTGGGATCCCTGCTGGCCCTGAGGAACCAGGCCTGGGTGAGGTCTGTGTCCCCCCAACCCCAGTCACTCGACTGACTTCCGTTCTCCCCTGGCCAGCACCCTATAGCACCGCGGGGCCGGGGCCCCCGCCGCCCCCAGGGGATGGGGCAGCAGGCTGCCGACGGGAGCGCAGGCAGGAGCGGGGCCGGTCCCAGGAACGAAGGCAGCCCTCCTCCTCCTCCTCTGAGAAGCAGCGCTTCTACTCCTGCGACCGCTTTGGAGGCCGTGAGCCCCCACAGCCCAAGCCCTCTCTCAGCAGCCATCCGACATCGCCCACGGCTGGGCAGGAGCCAGGACCCCCGAGACAGGTACGTGGGGCCCGGGAACCCTCCGTGCTCCCACCCGCACCCCATTCCCTTGGGCCCTGGGAGGGAGTCCTTTCCTGTCCTTGTTCCCAGGCCAGATCCTGCTCCTGGCTTCCTGGCCTGTCCATCCCGCCTGGCGGGGCCTTGGCCCTCCTGCTTCCCAGTGCCTTCTTTCTCTCCTTCCCACCTGAGATAGGCTGGGCTGTGCTCTCCTCTTCCCTGGCCCTGTGCCCAGCCCCTTCTGGCACTGCTCTCCCACCCTCCTGGGGCCGCCCTTGTTCATCCCACCTGCCTGCGCTCCCTGGCTTCCCTCTGTGCACCCTGTCCTTTGATTTGGGTTTGCTCTGTTCCCTTTTCTTGCAGGGTAGTGGCTCCGTGAACGGGAGCCCCCTGCTGTCAACATCTGGTGCTAGCACCCCGGGCCGCGGCGGGCGGAGGCAGCTCCCCCAGACCCCGCTGACGCCCCGTCCCAGCATCACCTATAAAACAGCCAACTCCTCGCCTGTCCACTTTGCCGGGGCTCAGACCAGCCTCCCTGCCTTTTCCCCCGGCCGGCTTAGCCGTGGCCTTTCAGAACACAACGCCCTGCTCCAGAGAGACCCCCTCAGCCAGCCCCTGGCCCCCAGCTCTCGGATTGGCTCTGACCCTTACCTGGGGCAGCGTCTGGACAGCGAGGCCGCAGCCCGCACCCAGCCTGAGGACACGCTCACCTTCGAGGAGGCTGTGGCCACCAACTCGGGCCGCTCCTCCCGGACTTCTTACGTGTCTTCCCTGACCTCCCAGTCCCACCCCCTCCGCCGGGTGCCCAATGGCTACCACTGCACTCTGGGGCTCAGCTCGGGCGGGGGCGGCCGGGGGCGGCACAGCTACCACCACCCCGACCAAGACCACTGGTGCTAGCCGCACCGCCCGGCGGGCGTGTCCAGGTGATGAGTTTTATCATCCGCGCTGGGCCCCGGGGGCGCTCGGGGCACCGAGGTGGGCAGCAGCCCTGGGAGGAGGGCCTGCCCCGTCTCTCCTCCTCCAGCGGGATGAGTGGTTTGTAGAGGGAGGTTGCTCCCTCTCCACCCCTTCCACGCTGCCTCCCTGGGTCTAGGCACAGACCCCACACAGGACACGGCTGGGTGTGCCGAGGGGGAGCCGGTGAAGAACCCAGCATCCAGGGTGTGTGCTGGGAACGTTCCGTAGGAAGTCTGCATCTTGTAGGGATCATCTTTTATCCAAATGTATGGTACAGAGGAGCAGGTGAGACCTCAGCACAGAGTCAGTGCAAATGGAGCAGGTCTCGTCAGCATCCTCACACCCACAGTCTGGGCGCCCTTCGTACCTGAAATGGCAAACAAGCACTAGAAACACACGCAGACACGGTCCTCTCCTGACAGCCAGCCCTCACAGGGACCAAACCTGGACAACATTCTTGATGTTGGCTTTGGTTTTTAGTCACAACACCCTTCACTCTTCTGTCGACTATGTATTCAATCAAAAAATAAACAACCAGAATAATGGGGAAGGGAACAGGAACGTAACAGTAAAATATCCAACCTGTAGGAGGATCTCAGCCTTTCAGGATGTGTGTTCCTGGCTTGCTCGAGGAGATGCTCTGCGTCCAGTACAAGCGGCCAACAGGACCGCCCAGCTCCCGCTGCTCTCGACCAAGTGCCTGACCTCCGAGCCCCGCATGCAGGCTCCCAGGGGCCCATCACCGTAAGCGGGCTTTGTGGAGACTATTCCAAACAGCAACTGAGTAGAAGGCGGACGTACTGGAGAACGTGCAGAAAACACCCAGTAGATGGGTCGTAGCTGGGATGAAGTGGCTGTTGCTCCTTTTCCTCAAACCAGTAGAAAGGCTGCAGGGCGTGTGGAGAGAGGCCCGTGTGGGCGATCAGTCTGTTCTCCACTCGATTCTCAGGGATGCAGGGTGCAATCTCTGTAGGTGTGCAAGTTTCTTTCCACAGAAGGCTCATTGGGGAGAGGCTGGTACAAGGGGGAGATGGCACAGTGGGGGCAGAAGTGCCCAGGTCTGAGCAGATGAGGGCAGTTGGGAACCACACTGAACCAAGGCTGGAAAGTGTATGCAGGAGCAGCTCGGCTGTGGCTGCTGTGCTGGGCGTCTGAGCCCACACTGGCTCTGGCATAAGACGTGGGAAAGCAGGCAGCAAAAGGGAGTCCAGCTTCAGGGCCGCATTCAAAACAGAGAGACCACAGTTAGGATGTGGTACATAAAACACTGGGAGACCCTTTGTTTTGTGAATGAAAGGAACATTTAGATGAGTCGATTCTGGTATGTACTCCATATTTTGAAGTGTGAGATGACCTCTTTGCTGGATCATTTGAGTGTTCCCATTGGCTGTTACCCCATGATTCTCCTAGAGAAACTTGGTGTGTGATGTAAGTGTGCGTGTCTGTGTGTCCCAGCGAGTGGATGCCGTTAACCCATAGGGCTATGCAACAAAAGACACATGTTTAACAGAAATAAAACACACAAGACCGCCACCTGTTCTAGGGTTTCAGCATGATTGTGACCAAACCATTTTATAGAATTTCCTTACTCGAAGGCACAACACTCTGAAACTTTAAGAAAACAGAGTATTTTACTCCAATAGGTTATGACGAAAATCAGAATCTCCGACTGTGCATGTGATCACTGGCTCCGGTTGCAAAGCAGAAGGATGTGTATCTTGGTACTGATGTTTTGTCTCTGATCCCCCCAGCCCATATTATTTTGAATGTATTCATTCTGTGCTGAATCATAGCTGCTTCCCCAGGCCATATTGGGCAGAGAATCCACTTTGCTAGACCCACACAGCCTTGCTGGTTTGTCTGGATCCTTCCAGACCCTGGAATTGGTGAAAAATTATAGACAGTGAGGGAGAGACTGTGTCTTGTTTTCCCAACTCTGTGTTTTGTTTCTGTGCTGTCTCTTCTCAACTATCATATTTCCCTCAAAATCTCATAGTGAGTTGCCAAATTTGAAATGCATCAACCAGTTGTCTGCATCTGGAACCAGTCAAGCAGTGGCTGTAGTTTGAACAAGTTATGTGTGCATGTAAAATATATACATATATACATATATTCAAGTATGTGCATGAAATGTATATCTTCGTACTTTTTGATACAATGTATTCATTTGTTAATTTTTAATTATATTTGATATAAATCAAAGGTTTGTTGCAAAACTTTATATTTAAGAACAGTGTTAAAAAAAAAAAAAAGAGAGTCCCAACCATGCAACACAACTGGGACTCACTTTTAAAAAAATTCTGTGATTGACTAGTTTGCTGCCTGAGTAATATTTATCAGCCAAACTTTGGATTCCACTGTTGTTTCTACAATGACATTTTGTATGAAGCAAAGTCCTTGGATTAAAATAAAACTTAGCAAAAAATCAAAAACAGAACCCCACCATGCTGCTGGGTGATGTATACAAGGGGTGTGGAGGCAGACGTCTGAGCTGTCTCTGTGGGCATGTGGCTGAGTACACAGTGAGCAGAGCTCAGAAGAGGCTGAAAACCTCTTCAACTTGCTCTGGGCCCGGTTAAGATGCAAGGATTAGCTCAGCTTTGGGGTGAGGATCCAGGTAAACCTGTGGCTGGAGGAGCCAGGGTAAGGCCTTACAGGGGATGTGGTTGTTTTTTAGGGTTAGGAATATAGTGGTGGGTAGGTTAAGGTTGGGGATGAGCAGGCATTGGCTGAGGTTTGGGGTGACTGTTAGCTACATTAGTGGTTAGAGGTCACAGTAACAGTGTTAGATTTGAGTTAAGTTTGGGGTTGAGGTCGGTGTAAGTTAAAGTTAGGGTTAAGAATTAGGGCTTAGGATTAGGTTTAGGCAAAGGGTTTGTCCATATAACCACTAACAATACAGGGTTATGTGGGTATAAAAATTAAGATTTTGTTCAGTTTAGAGTTCATTTAGAAAAGACATAAGTGAGCAGTACTAGGTTCACACAAAAATAAACATTATGGCTCTGATTATACTGGAAAAAGGGATTGGAGTAGGGTTCGAATTTTTAGCCTGTTCTGATATGGGCCTATGTTTAGAGTCAAGGGTGATGTAGGAAAATGGTCAGGTCAGAGATTGGGGTTAGGGAGCAGTGTAAGGTTCAGAGTTAGAGGATCAAGATTAAGGATAGAAATTCAGGCTCAGTGCTCAAGGTTAGAAGGTAGGGTCAAGGTCAGGGTTGGAAGGTCAGGGGCAGAATTAGAGGGAACAGTAAGAGGATGAGGTTTTGAGGAACCAGAGTCAAAAGATGCAGGTTAGAGGGTCAGTGTCAGGGGTTAGGTTAGATGGTCTGAGTCAGGGTCACGGTTGGAAGTCTAGGGGCTAAGTCCAGCATCTAGGGGTAAGGGATTAAGGAGTATTAGGGCACAGAGTCGGACACGCCTGAAGTGACTTAGCAGTAGCAGTAGCAGGGTTTAGATTTAGAGGTAGGAGGGTTGGTTTAAAGGGTTAGTGTTAGTGTTAGAGTTAATGGTAGAGGTTTGGGTGTTTGAGTTAGTGTAATAATGCTGGGGTTAAGCATAACTGGTCCACGCCCTCTTTCCCTCTCCTCCATAACTCCGAGGCCTCTGGGATGAACAGGACTTTCCCTGGATTGCTTGTGGGGGTGCAGTTGACCTGGAGTGCTGGTCGTCACTTCTGAGTCCTGAGTTTGGGGCAGAGGAGTGAAATGTCTGTTCTGGTCACCAACAGTGTCAAATCCAATTCAGCCTCGGTCAGTGGTTGTTAGGGCCTCAGCAGGTTGTTATTGTCCACAGGGTTTCCTCCCACCATGTGACCTGGGGAGGGCAGTGCCTGCCCCACTCTGGCTGGACGGCACCAGGCCCAGCACAGGCCTGACTGAAGGCATTCAATGGTCATGTGTGAATTTATACAGAACTTGGTGCAGCGACTGACCAACCCTCAGGTGCTGCCTCTTGAGTGCTTCTGGGGCCCTTCTGGGACCACAGGCATCCCCTGTCCCATTAGAGTGGGCATCAGTGGACATCAAGTCTCAGGACAGCCCTTGACCTCTGACCGTTCAGGCAGTCATCCGTGGTCCACCAGCTCAGGCAATCCTGGTCCCTGTCAAGCCCCTGTCTCCAGTTATTGAGCTGACTGTGTTTCTGGGCCACTGAACAGCTATCTGGGCAGTGTGGACAAGCCCTTGGGATGTTTCAGTTACCAACATCCATGTGACTGAGAAAAGGGTCTCCCTCTCACAGCCTGGCAGCCTGTCAAGACAGGCAATAGCAATCTGAACATTTGTGTGTCCTTGTTCACAGCAACCGTCCAGCAGACCACGGCCCTGCCATCCTTTGGCCTGCCGGGTGTCACAGATTTTGACAGTCATACTCATCACGACTCAAAGATACGGGGGCAGCTGTGCCTCCTCAGAGGAGGTTCTCGCTGAGGCTGCCAGGTCTTGGGGAGCCACGTGCACCCATGTAGGCTCTGAGAGCTGCCAGTCCTGGATTCCATGATGTGGAGCAACCTTGAGCCTCCGACTGCTTCACTGAGCAAGTAGTCTCTGCTGTTTTTAAGAGAGGGAGGAGACTGGATAAATGAGCAGTATTGCTCTTGGGGGCTGGGTAGGTAATGTGGCTTGGGGCAGGTGTGACTCCTAAGCTCCCACCGAGTGAGGTCTGTGCCTTTTCCAAGTGGAAGGGCTTCTTGCTGTCAAGGGAGGACCAACCACAAGGGCACTGGACGGATGGCTGCAGCTCCTGACCCTCAGTCAACCCTCCTTCCTTGGCCTTCACGTCCCACAGCTGTTCCGTGGGCTGTCAGTGATGTGGAGTCTGCTGTTTTCCTCGAGCCAGCATGTTCTTGAGTCAAAGCCTGGAACCTCAGCTTTCCTTAGGGAACTTCTTACCTGCGTCTAATATGAATGTTTTCAGAGAGTTGACCCCATGTTCCACCCACCTTGAAGATGGGCATATAATCCACATCTAGAGAATCCTATGTTCTGTCCTCTGGGTGCTCTGATGGGTTCAAGGATGATAATATGACCCAAGTTAGACCAATGGCATTTAAAGCCATGGCTTTCAATGGAGCACAAGGGAAGGAGAAACCTTTTCTAGTAGCATGGACGGTGAGTGGTGTCAACCTGGAGTTGCTGTAGGCCCTAGAGACAGTGAGTGAAACCGTGCCTGTGAATGGGGCCCCCCAGAGTCATATAGCAGGACAAAGGGTTGGAGAGGGACCAGGTCCCACTGTGAGAGTGTGAGCGCCTTGACCTGCCAGGTCTGAGCCTGCTCTTAAACTTGCCACTTAGAAATACTACTTTATTTCTACCATTTAAAATATATTAAATTATTTTACTTCAGAAGTATGTCCAGTCCCTAGGGATCAGAAAAATCCTTGCTGACTCACAATAACCAATACTCTCTGAGTCTCCTGCTGCATGCTGTCCACATTGGGTGGGGCACATCTTGGGGAGGTGAAGACGTTGGGTGGGCTGAGATCTTAGGGGGCCTGCCAAACATCTCCTGTTTGGAGATGTTCTGTTCCTTCCCTGTCCCAGGAACAGAAAATCCCAGAATAATGAGAGGAGAACCAGTGGGGGAAAGAGTTAATTGGTTTGTATCTTCTGTATTTTAGAGTCCATCTTGTTAATGTGTGTTTTTACTAGTAAATTAAATTTACTAGTGATTTACTAGTAAATCACTCATTTCCTCATTTCCTCTTCCTCATTCTCCTCCTTTTAGTTTTTTCTAAATGTAATACTTACAGCTAATGAACAAGTATTGATACCTTACTATGGGCATTCCTAGTGGCTCAGACAGTAAAGAATCCGCCTGCAGTGCAGATGTGGGTTTGATCCCTGGGTAGGGGAAATCCCCTGGAGAAGGGAATGGCAACCCACTCCAGTATTCTTGCCTGGAGAATTCCACGGACAGAGGAGCCTGGTGGGGGTTGCAAAGAGTTGAAGACTACTGTGACTAACACTTTCATTCAAACTTTTTCTGTTCCAGGCTTCCATCCATGGTACCACATGATATGTAGTCATCAGGACTCTTTAACTTTCCTTGTCCTTGACAGTTTCTTAGACTTTTCTTTTTTCAATGACCTTGACAGGAGAAAGTCACTATGTGGAGCCCACACTTCAGGAGAGGGATTGTAGCTCCACCCCCTTGATGGATGGCTGAATGTGTCTATCATTTATTTAAAATTCTCCTGCATAAGAGATTTCTATTTATTTATTTATTTTAGAAATAGAATAACCAAAAATATTTTACTAAAACATAAGGTTTACAGAAGTTTCCAAATAGGCCATACAAAATGATCACAAGCTTTTTCTTGAAGGGAGAATTCTACACTTGACGGCAGGGTCACAATGTTATTAGTGAGGGCTGTGATGTTTACTGTTCCCATTTTGGTTTAAACAATCGAACTTGCCACCTATGGCATTTAAATGAAGCTAGAGAGAGTATTTAAAAGAACTGGTTAGCTGCTCTTAACAAATGCAATTAGAGCACCATAAAAATGAGGAAAGGAGCCCATAAAATTGAAATAAAATGACCTTCCCCTTGACAATAATAATAATAATAATAATAATAATAATAATAATAATAAAGTAAAGAAAAATACCCACACCACTGCAGCTAACCCTGACAACTACCTTCATTTGCAGTGCGTGCGTGCGAAGTTGCTTCAGTTGTGTCCAACTCTTTGCAACCCTATGCACAATAGCCCACCAGGTTTCTCTGTCCATGGGATTCTCCAGGCAAGAAAATTGGAGTGGGTTGCCATGCTCTCCTCCAGGGGTCTTCCCAACCCAGGAATCAAACCCCAGTCTCTTAAGTCTCCTGCATTGGCAGGTGGGTTCTTTACCATGAGCACCAGCTGGGAAGCCCAGTTCATTTCCAGCGCTTTATACTTACACTATGAAGGGGGAAACGAATAAAAGCAGAGAGGGGCCATTGCTTTTAAATGTTTTGCAACAATCCAGATGATACTTCTAGGCTCTGTTCATGCTTTACAACAGTGAATCAGGACAAGACATAGATTTGCTAATATACATTTAATCACCAAAGGACTGAAGATGTCTGGGTTTTTATTCTGTAATGTTTCTGTGTTCATTAAACACAGAAAGGGGAGAGGGGAAGAAATCTTGGCACAACAGGAGAAGTGGTGCACTTGATGATCAGGTCAATTTAAATATTATTCACGGCGTATAGTCTAGTCTGTGCTCTAGCTGTCTTTATGGCTTGGGCTTCCTTGGTCTTCCACTGCTCTCCTACATCATTTACTAATGGATCATCTGGATTGGGAGTACTTAACACAGCCTGGAGTGATAGCAGAACTGTGTGGATCTGCAGTGCTGGGGGCCACTTATCTTTCAAAATATCTAAACACATTCTTCCCAACTTGTCTACATTAGGATGATAATTTTGGGTCATGGAATGTACTTTAGGGGCTGCCATTGGGTATTTTTCTGGAAGGAATAATTCAACTTTAAAAATCCCTTTCTCAGGGGGATTCCTGAGGGTCAGCAATGACCACATGAAAATAATGGGCATTGCTCTCATGTGGTTCTGCCAGCAAACGCTAGGATTCCTGATAATCCTGCAGGGCAGGCCAGTCATTTAGTCAGATCTCTGGCTTGGCCTCTGGTCTCATCTCCTGATATTTAAGTTTAACCCCATCAAGTCTCTGGAATTTTCCTGCATTGAAGATTTCTATCCAATCCCATTGATAAAATACCTGTGCAACCATTAATTTTTACTAGTGGGGATACTTGGATAGTTAGGTTAAGCTTTTGGTTATAATCCAGCACTATAGTATTTGGTTGCTCAGTTTATTCTGTTTTGACTGTTGATATATTTCTTTTCCTTTGGCTCCTGTTTCCTTTGACATCATTCCATATGTGAGTGTTTTTTCCTGCCTGTTTTGACTACTTAGGTTTCATTTCTAGGAGACCTCTGTGTGCAGGTATTACATTTGTTTCTTTTTCCTCTTTTGATCTGTCTTGTGTCAATTTTATTATTAGCCCAGCCACAAGATTTCAAGAGGGATAAAACACAAGAGTCCTAATAGGGGCACAGGGATATCTTCTTGTTGTATTAATTTGTAATTCCCTAATGGTGTATGATGGAGAAGGAAATGGCAACCCACTCCAGTGTTCTTGCCTGGAGAATCCCAGGGATGGGTCGCACAGAGTTGGACATGACTGAAGTGACTTAGTAGCAATGGTGTATGATGTTGAGTATATTTTTGTATACTAACTGTACATCTTCTTTGACCAGGTGTTTGTTCATATCTCTGCCTATTTTTAATGGGGTTGTTTGTGTTAGAGTTCTTTGCATATTTGAGGCAGAGTCTTTATTAGATGTGTGTTGACAAAAATTTTTTCTTCCAGTTTGTGGCTTGTATTTTGATTTTTTGAATATGGCTTTTCACAGAGTAGAAATCTTAAATTTTATAAAGTCCATGAAATTCCTTGCTCTTTTTTTGTGGATTGCCTCTTTGTGTTGTGTTAAAACTCAAAGCTCATGATCTATATGACAAAATCTATAATTTTGAGTAGTTTTGCATTTAAAATTTGTCTCTAAAAATTTGTGAGTAAGTTGATTTTTCATGTCCATTGAGTCAATGCTGCCTCATCCAACCATCTCATCCTCTGCCGCACCTTTCTCTTCAGAATTCTTTATGGTCTAAGTCACATCTGGAAGCTCACATACATGACTACTGGAAAAAATATAGCTTTGACTATATGGGCTTCTGTTGGCCAAGTGATGTCTCCTTTTAAAAAGTATACTGTCTGTTTGTCATAGCTTTTCTTCAAGGAGTAAGTGTCTTTTAATTTCATGGCTCAGTCACCATCTGCAGTGATTTTGGAGCTCAATAAAAAAAGTCTGTCACTGTTTCCATTTTTTCCCCATCTCTTTACCATGAAGTGATGGGACCAGATGTCATGATCTTAGTTTCTTGAATGTTGAGCTTTAAGTCAGCTTTTTCACTCTCCTCTTTCACCTTCATCAAGAGACTCTTCAGTTCTTCTTTGCTGTCTGCTATTAGGGTGGTATCATTTGCATATCTGAGGTTATTTATATTTCCCCTGGTAATCTTGATTCCAAGTAAGTATTCTTTAGTTAGTTTGGAAAAGTTATGGGATATTTGAATTTCCACAGGTTAATAGATTCAGCAATTCTGCCAGCTTCCCTGGTATCTCGCCTGGTGAAGAACCTCCCTGCAATGCAGGAGACCCCGGTTCCATCCCCGTGTCGGGAAGATCCCCTGGAGAAGGGAAATGGCTGCCCACTCCAGTATTCTTGGCCTTCCCTGGTGGCTCAGACTGTAAAGAATCCGCCTGCAATGTGGGAGACCTGGGTTCAGTCCCTGGGTCGGGATGATCCCCTGGAGGAGGACATGGCAACCCACTCCAGTGTTCTTGCCTGGAGAATCTAAATGGACAGAGGAGCCTGGCGGGCTACAGTCCATGGGGTCGCAAAGAGTCGGGCACGACTGAGGGACGAAGCACAATGGATTCAGCAATTCTGCCAGCAGGAAAGCCCTGTGTCCGGTGAACTGGGAGGCAGGCAGGGCCTGCCCTTCCCGTATTGATCACCGGGTGGCGCTGAGCCCGCTTCGCTGACCCACGGCGCATGCGTGTTCCCTGTGGCCTTAGCTGGGAGCGCCGCTGGGAGGAGCTGGGTCTCCTCAGGCACGCCTGGGGTTTCTGCTGGGACGCCCCGTCCGCGTCTCTGCTGACAGGAGCTCAGGCTTCTTCTGACTCGCTGGGGTTTGGGCTTCAGGGTAACCTGGGATAGCGTCCACAGTAGTGGGGACTGGGTTTCCTGATGAAAGGAGAAGAAGGTGAGGAAACACGGAGAAGTGAGTAGAAGCTTCCTGTGGGCAACCCACAGCTCTTCAGGCGACCCAGAAGGCCTTGGTGTGGAAAGTTGTTTCAGTGAGTTTTCTGTGGGGTGTAAATGGTATCCAGGGTCCGTCTTTGGCATGTGGTGTCCAGCTTTTCCAGCACTGTTTCTTTGGGGCTGGCCTCCCCTTGGCACTTTTTCGTGTATTAAAGGACTGCATCCATGAGGGTTGGATTCTGGGATTTCTGTCCTGTTCCTGTGTTCGGGTTCAGGTTTAGGGTTCGGGTTTGGGTTTAGGGTTAGCGTTAAGGGTTAGGGTTAGGGGGAAGGGGTAGGGGTTAAGGCTTAGGGTTAGGGGTTAGGGGTAGGGTGTTGGGTGTTGGGGGTTAGGGTTAGGTTTAGGGGTTAGGGGTTAGGGTTAGGGTTACAGTGGACATGAAATTTAATAACGTTCAACAAATTGTTGTGTGAGCTATTTAATACAGTAAGAACATGAGCGTACATCCCTGCCATCAATTTATCCCTTCAACTGCATCTATATTTGTAATCTAGCTCACAGATACTATCTTCAGCATTCCTTGACTTTCTTACTCCTAGATGAATGTTTAAATGTGGAGTCACTCATTCACAAAACATTCAGGGGGCCTCAGGGGCTTTGAGCTGGGCCTGGACTTCGGAGAATGAATGGGTGTGGGCTAGGCTCTCAAAGCTCACAACACAGGGGCAGGCTAAACAAATGATTCCAAACAGGAGAGTTGCCTAATCAGAGCTCAGGAGAGGGACTTGTTACTCCTTTCTGTAAGAATGAGCATTTGAAATCATGCCCAGATGATGAGTTTCTACTCAAAAGCGGGTAACCTAGTGAAGTCCTTCAGTTATTTTTTTATTTGTTGCTTTTCAGTCATAAACCTAAGACTTGTCAGGGTTGTGAGTTGCTTCTTCTTATTGGAGTGGGAGGCTCTGAGGTAGGGATCCTGTCACCTTCTTCATCCTGGACTGTCCACTTTACACACTGCCCAGCATGTCCTTAAGCTTCTTCCTCTTGGACCATCCACTCTACAAACTGCCCAGCATGTCCTTAAGCTTCTTCCTCTTGGACCGTCCACTCTACAAACTGCCCAGCATGTCCTTAAGCTTCTTCCTCTTGGACCGTCCACTCTACAAACTGCCCAGCATGTCCTTAAGCTTCTTCATCTTGGACTGTCCACTCTACAAACTGCCCAGCATGTCCTTAAGCTTCTTCATCTTGGACTGTCCACTCTACAAACTGCCCAGCATGTCCTTAAGCTTCTTCATCTTGGACTGTCCACTCTACAAACTGCCCAGCATGTCCTTAAGCTTCTTCATCTTGGACTGTCCACTCTACAAACTGCCCAGCATGTCCTTAAGCTTCCCTTAGTCAGATGTCTTAGCATATCCCTCCCTAGCACAGCACAAAAGAACTGAGGTTGAAAACATCTCTCAGATGAATGATATAAAGATGTATATAAGCTTCATAGAACTATGGAAGTTTTAATCAGTTTGTAAGGGTTTAGAAAAAGTGCTTTGGATTAGATTGCACTACCAGTGATACTGTGATCTCGGGCATATAATCATTTTTTTTTTTTTACCTCATTTTTTGATCTATAATGGTGATAGCTATATACCTACTTATAGGTACTGTAGGATTGTTTTAAGGTTTAAGTAAGTTTATTCACATAAAATGCTTAAAGTCTGAAATATTGTGAAAATAATGTAACAATAGAACAGCCTACTACTGTTGTTGTTCTTACTAACTATAGAGATGGTGATGATATCAGACATTGTGCTAAAGATTCAGGACAGGAAGGCAGCAGTCTCCAGGATCTCTGTGTTTTCTCCTATTCTCACCTGTGACTGGATCCATGAGGAGGATATTTTGGCAACAGGATTTGGGAAATACTCACCTTCTTGTGTTTAGTGTGCTCCACCCTGAAGGCCATCGCAGATGGTTTACCTAAAAAATGATGAGAATCTGTGTTTTGGTTGGTAAATGATTCCAAACTCTGGGCATTCTAATTAAGGACACATAATTCTGAGCCAGAGAGTGACAAGGACAAGGATTACCAAAGGAGGAATGGAAAATGATTTCTGTATCATCAACTCCTATGCTTCCACTGGGAGCATTGCATAATTTTCTTAAAATTAAAAAAAAATATGAAACTTTATCTGTGTCTCATCTGATGTCCATAAAGTATCTAATAAATTTACTAGCCTTTCATGACAAAAATACTCAACAAAGTAGAAATAGAAGGAAGTGACTGCAATATAATAAAGGTCATATATGAAAAGTCTACCTCTAACATCATAGTCATCAGTGAAAAGCTGAAAACTTCTCTAAGATCAAGAAAAAAAAGGCAAGGATGCCCATTCTCAACATTTCTATTCACCATAATATTAGAAGTCCTAGCCAGGGCATTAGGTTAGAAAAGGAAACAAAAGGCTTCCATTTGGAAAGAAAGAAGTAAAATTATGTCTGTTCACAGAGGGCATGATTTTATGTGCAGAAAAATCTTTAAAATTCCACACACACAAAAAACCTGCACAGAAAGTTGCACGGTACAAAATCAACATTCAAATATCTTTCCATGCATGAACAATGACCATTCCAAAAAGGAAAATAAGAAAACAATCCTATTTATTTTTTATTTTTTAAAGCTATAGTCAAGAGCTAAATTTAAATTAAAAAAAAATATTTATTTTTATTTATTTATTTGTGCCAGGTCTTTGTTGCGGCATGTGGGATCTAGTTCCCTGACCAGGGACTGAACCCAAGTTCTCTGCATTGGGAGTGTGGAGTCTTAGCCACTGGACCCCCAGAGAAGTCCCAATAATCTTATTTATAATAGCATCAAAAAGAATGAAATAATTGGGAGTAAACTTAAGGAGATGAAAGACTTATACATTGAAAACTACAAAGTATTGCTGAAAGGAATCTGATACAAGTAAATAGAAAGGCGTCTCATGCTTATGGATTTGGAGACTTAAAATTATTAAACTGTTCATACTACCCAAAGCAATTTAAAGATTCAATGCAATTCCTATTAAAATCCCAATGGAATTTTTTTCTGGTATAGAAAGTCCATCCTACAGTTAATACGGAATCTCAGAGGACCCCAAATAGGCAAAACAATCTTAGAAAGAACAGCAAAGCTGGAGGCCTCTGATTTCAGAACATATTACAAAGGTACAGGAACCAAAAGAGTGTAGTTTTGGCATAAAGTGTGTGCTTAGTCGCTCAGTCATGTTGACTCTTTGTGACCTTTTGGACTGTAGCCCACCAGGCTCCTCTGTCCAGGGGATTTCTCAGGCAAGAATACTGGAGGGGGTTGCCATTTCCTTCTCCAGGGGATCTTCTTAACCCATGGATTGAACCCGCATCTCCTGTGTCTCCTGCACTGAAGGCAGATTCTTCACCTGCTGAGCCACTGAGGAAGCTGGCTGGCATAAAGACAGATACATGTCAATCAATGGAACAGAATAGACAGCAAGAAATAAACAGAAAAACTCTTGGATACATGGTCTAATGATCTTCATCAAAGGTGTCAAGACATCAGGGAAAGTTTAATCCCTGTAATGAATGGTCCTGGGGAAACAAACTATCCATATGCAAAATAACGAAGATTTTACATCATGAAGAAAAATCAATTCAGAATGGATTAAAGACCTAAATGTAAGACTTGATAAGACTCTTAGAAGAAAATAAGGGTGAAGCTTCATGACACTGAATCAGCAATGATTTCTTAGATATGGTACCAAGTGCACAAGTATTAGTAACAAAGTAAAAATAGACAAATGAGATTACATTAATCTTAAAACCTCTGTGCAGCAAAGGACACTGAACAGAGTTGAAAAGGCCACCTATAGGATGGTAGAAAATATTTGTAAAATATGTATCTGATAAGGGGTTAATAAGCATACACCAATATGAAGGCTACCTATAAGCCAGGAAGAGAACCTGATTGACCATGATGGCACCCTGATATCAAACTTCCATGCTCCAGCATTGTAAGAAAACAAATTTCTGTGGTTTAAGGAATGCAGTCTGTTTTGTTATGGCAGCCTGAGCTGACTAACCCAGTGGGAGAAGGAATTGAACAGACATTTCTCCAAAGAAGATACACAAATGGCCAACAAACATATGAAAAGATGCTCAATATTACTAATCAATAGGGAAATACAAATTGAAACCTTCTGTGATGGGCAATATGTATAAGAAGACAATAGCAAGTTTGGTAAGGATATGGAGAAATTGGAACCCTTATGCACTATTGTTGGAAATGTAAAATGTTGCAACCTTTATAGAAAACAGTATGGAGTTTCCTCAGCAAATTAGAACTGCTATATGATCTAGCAATCCAACTCAAGAGTATATTTCCATAAAAAATTGAAAGTGAGATCTTGAATAAATAGTGTGCACATCTATGGTCATTGCAGCATTATTCCCAGTTGGCAAGATGTAAAAGCAGTCTAAATGTTCATTGGTGGATAAACAGATAAAGATTATATATAAGATACATCTTTTTTTTTCCATTTATTTTTATTAGTTGGAGGGTAATTACTTTACAACATTGCAGTGGTTTTTGTCATACAGTGAAATGAATTAGCCATGGATTTACATGTATTCCCCATCCCGGTCTCCACTCCCACCTCCCTCTCCACCCGATCCCTCTGGGTCTTCCCAGTGCACCAGGCCCGAGCACTTATCTCATGCATCCAACCTGGGCTGGTGATCTGTTTCACCCTAGATAATATACATGTTTCGATGCTATCCTCTTGAAACATCCCACCCTCGCCTTCTCCCACAGAGTCCACAAGTCTGTTCTATACATCTGAGTCTCTTTTTCTGTTTTGCATATAGGGTTATCGTTACCATCTTTCTAAATTCCATATATATGTGTTAGTATACTGTAATGGTCTTTATCTTTCTGGCTTACTTCGCTGTGTATAATGGGCTCCAGTTTCATCCATCTCATTAGAACTGATTCAAATGAATTCTTTTTAATGGCTGAGTAATATTCCATGGTGTATATGTACCACAGCTTCCTCATCCATTCATCTGCTGATGGGCATCTAGGTTGCTTCCATGTCCTGGCTATTATAAACAGTGCTGCGATGAACATTGGGGTGCATGTGTCTCTTTCAGATCTGGTTTCCTCGGTGTGTATGCCCACAAGTGGGATTGCTGGGTCATATGGCAGTTCTATTTCCAGCTTTTTAAGAAATCTCAGCACTGTTTTCCATAGTGGCTGTACTAATTTGCATTCCCACCAACAGTGTAAGAGGGTTCCCTTTTCTCCACACCCTCTCCAGCATTTATTGCTTGTAGACTTTTGGATAGCAGCCATCCTGACTGGTGTATAATGGTACCTCATTGTGGTTTTGATTTGCATTTCTCTGATAATGAGTGATGTTGAGCATCTTTTCATGTGTTTTTTTTGCCATCCGTATGTCTTCCTTGGAGAAATGTCTGTTTAGTTCTTTGGCCCATTTTTTTGATTGGGTCATTTATTTTTCTGGAGTTGAGCTGGAGGAGTTGCTTGTATATTTTTGAGCTTAATCCTTTGTCTGTTGCTTCGTTTGCTATTATTTTCTCCCAATCTGAGGGCTGTCTTTTCACCTTGCTTATAGTTTCCTTTGTCGTGCAAAAGCTTTTAAGTTTCATTAGGTCCCATTTGTTTATTTTTGCTTTTGTTTCTAAAATTCTGGGATGTGGGTCACAGAGGATCCTGCTGTGATTTATGTCGGAGAGTGTTTTGCCTATGTTCTCCTCTAGGAGTTTTATAGCTTCTGGTCTTACATTTAGATCTTTAATCCATTTTGAGTTTATTTTTGTGTATGGTGTTAGAAAGTGTTCTAGTTTCATTCTTTGACAGGTGGTTGACCAGTTTTCCCAGCACCACTTGTTAAAGAGGTTGTCTTTTTTCCATTGTATATCCTTGCCTCCTTTGTCGAAGATAAGGTGACCATAGGTTCGTGGATTTATCTCTGGGCTTTCTATTCTGTTCCATTGATCTATATTTCTGTCTTTGTGCCAGTACCATACTGTCTTGATGACTGTGGCTTTGTAGTATAGTCTGAAGTCAGGCAGGTTGATTCCTCCAGTTCCATTCTTCTTTCTCAAGGTTACTTTGGCTATTCGAGGCTTTTTGTATTTCCATACAAATTGTGAAATTATTTGTTCTAGTTCTGTGAGAAATACCGTTGGTAGTTTGATGGGGATTGCATTGAATCTATAGATTGCTTTGGGTAGTATAGCCATTTTGACAATATTGATTCTTCCAATCCATGAACACGGTATATTTCTCCATCTGTTTGTGTCCTCTTTGATTTCTTTCATCAGTGTTTTATAGTTTTCTATGTATAGGTCTTTTGTTTCTTTAGGTAGATATACTCCTAAGTATTTTATTCCTTTTGTTGCAATGGTGAATGGTATTGTTTCCTTAATTTCTCTTTCTGTTTTCTCATTGTTAGTGTATAGGAATGCAAGAGATTTCTGTGTGTTAATTTTATATCCTGCAACTTTACTGTATTCGTTGATTAGCTCTAGTAATTTTCTGGTAGAGTCTTTAGGGTTTTCTATGTAGAGGATCATGTCATCTGCAAACAGAGAGAGCTTCACTGCCTCTTTTCCTATCTGGATTCCTTCTACTTCTATTTCAGCCCTTATTGCTGTGGCCAACACTTCCAAAACTATGTTGAATAGTAGTGGTGACAGTGGGCACCCTTGTCTTGTTCCTGATTTCAGGGGAAATGCTTTCAATTTTTCACCATTGAGGGTGATGCTTGCTGTGGGTTTGTCATATATAGCTTTTATTATGTTGAGGTATGTTCCTTCTATTCCTGCTTTCTGGAGAGTTTTAATCATAAATGGATGTTGAATTTTGTCAAAGGCCTTTTCTGCATCTATTGAGATAATCATATGGTTTTTATCTTTCAATTTGTTAATGTGGTGTATTACATTGATTGATTTGCGCATATTAAAGAATCCTTGCATTCCTGGGATAAAGCCCACTTGGTCATGGTGTATGATTTTCTTAATATGTTGTTGGATTCTGTTTGCTAGAATTTTGTTAAGGATTTTTGCATCTATGTTCATCAGTGATATTGGCCTGTAGTTTTCTTTTTTTGTGGCATCTTTGTCTGGTTTTGGAATTAGGGTGATGGTGGCCTCATAGAATGAGTTTGGAAGTTTACCTTCTTCTGGAATTTTCGGGAAGAGTTTGAGTAAGATAGGTGTTAGCTCTTCTCTAAATTTTTGGTAGAATTCAGCTGTGAAGCCATCTGGTCCTGGGTTTTTGTTTGCTGGAAGATTTCTGATTACAGTTTCGATTTCCTTGCTTGTGATGGGTTTGTTAAGATCTTCTATTTCTTCCTGGTTCAGTTTTGGAAAGTTATACTTCTCTAAGAACTTGTCCATTTCTTCCAAGTTGTCCATTTTATTGGCATAGAGCTGCTGGTAGTAGTCTCTTATGATCCTTTGTATTTCAGTGTTGTCTGTTGTGATCTCTCCATTTTCGTTTCTAATTTTGTTAATTTGGTTCTTCTCCCTTTGTTTCTTAATGAGTCTTGCTAATGGTTTGTCAGTTTTGTTTATTTTTTCAAAAAACCAGCTTTTAGCTTTGTTGATTTTTGCTATGGTCTCTTTAGTTTCTTTTGCATTTATTTCTGCCTTAATTTTTAAGATTTCTTTCCTTCTACTAACCCTGGGGTCCTTCATTTCTTCCTTCTCTAATTGCTTTAGGTGTAGAGTTAGGTTATTTATTTGACTTTTTTCTTGTTTCTTGAGGTAGGCCTGTAATGCTATGAATCTTCCCCTTAGCACTGCTTTTACAGTGTCCCATAGGTTTTGGGTTGTTGTGTTTTCATTTTCATTCATTTCTATGCATATTTTGATTTCTTTTTTGATTTCTTCTATGATTTGCTGGTTATTCAGAAGTGTGTTGTTTAGCCTCCATATGTTTGAATTTTTAATAATTTTTTCCCTGTAATTGAGATCTAATCTTACTGCACTGTGGTCAGAAAAGATGAGTGGAATGATTTCAGTTTTTTTGAATTTACCAAGACTAGATTTATGGCCCAGGATGTGATCCATTCTGGAGAAGGTTCCATGTGCACTTGAGAAAAAGGTGAAGTTGATTGTTTTGGAGTGAAACGTCCTATAGATGTCAATTAGGTCTAGCTGGTCCATTGTGTCCTTTAAAGTTTGTGTTTCCTTGTTCATTTTCTGTTTAGTTGATCTATCCATAGTTGTGAGTGGGGTATTAAAGTCTCCTACTATTATTGTGTTACTATTAATTTCCTCTTTCATACTCGTTAGCGTTTGCCTTACATATTGCGGTGCTCCTATGTTGGGTGCATATATATTTATAATTGTTATATCTTCTTCTTGGATTGATCCTTTGATCACTATGTAGTGTCCATCTTTGTCTCTTTTCACAGCCTTTATTTGAAAGTCTATTTTATCTGATATGAGTATTGTGACTCCTGCTTTCTTTTGGTCTCCGTTTGCGTGGAATATTTTTTCCCAGTCCTTCACTTTTAGTCTGTATGTGTCCCTTGTTTTGAGGTGGGTCTCTTGTAGACAGCATATATAGGGGTCTTGCTTTTGTATCCATTCAGCCAGCCTTTGTCTTTTGGTTGGGGCATTCAACCCATTTACATTTAAGGTAATTATTGATAGGTATGGTCCCGTTGCCATTTATTTTGTTGTTTGGGGTTCACGTTTATACCACCTTTCTGTGTTTCCTGTCTAGAGAAGATCCTTTAGTATTTGTTGAAGAGCTGGTTAGGTGGTGCTGAATTCTCTCAGCTTTTGCTTGTCTGTAAAGCTTTTGAGTTCTCCTTCATATCTGAAGGAGATCCTTGCTGGGTAGAGTAATCTAGGTTGTAGGTTATTCTCTTTCATTACTTTAAGTATGTCCTGCCATTCCCTTCTGGCCTGAAGGGTTTCTGTTGATAGATCAGCTGTAATCCTTATGGGAATCCCTTTGTGTGTTATTTGTTGTTTCTCCCTTGCTGCTTTTAATATTTGTTCTTTTGTTTGATTTTTGTTAATTTGATTAATATGTGTCTTGGTGTGTTTCACCTTGGGTTTATCCTGTTTGGGACTCTCTGGGTTTCTTGGACTTGGGTGGCTATTTCCTTCCCCATTTTAGGGAAGTTTTCAGCTATTATCTCCTTGAGTAACTTCTCATGGCCTTACTTTTTGTCTTCTTCTTCTGGGACTCCTATGATTCGAATGTTGGGGCATTTCACATTGTCCCAGAGGTCCCTGAGGTTGTCCTCATTTCTTTTGATTTTTTTTTCTTTTTTCCTCTCTGCTTCATTTATTTCCACCATTTTATCTTCTAACTCACTTATCCTATCTTCTGTCTCTGTTATTCTACTCATGGTTCCCTCCAGAGTGTTTTTTTTATCTCATTTATTTCATTATTAATTTTTAATTGACTTTTAAAAATTTCTTCTAGGTCCTTGTTAAACATTTCTTGCATCTTCTCAATCTTTGTCTCCAGGCTATTTATTTGTCACTCCATTTTGTTTTCAGGATTTTGGATCATTTTTATTATCATTATTCTAAATTCTTTTTCAGGTAGATTCCCTATTTCCTCCTCTTTTGTTTGACTTGGTGGGCTTTGTTCATGTTCCTTTACCTGTTGGGTATTTCTCTGCCTTTTCATTTTGTTTAGATTGCTGTGTCTGGAGTGGGCTTTCTGTATTCTTGTGGTCTGTGGTTCCTTTTTATTGTGGAGGTTTCACCCAGTGGGTGGGGTTGGACGATTGCTTTGTCAAGGTTTCCTGGTTAGGGAAGCTTGTGTCAGCGTTCTGGTGCGTGGAATTGGATTTCTTCTTTCTGGAGTGCAATGGAGTGTCCAGTAATGAGCTTTGCGATGGGTCTCTGTGTTAGGTGTGACTTTGGAGAGCCTGTATGCTGACACTCAGGTCTATGTTCCTGTGTTGCTAAAGAATTTGCGTTGTATGTCTTGTTCTGGAGCTTATTGGCTCTCGGGTGGTGGTTGGTTTTGGTGTAGATATGGAGGCTTTTGGATGGTCTCTTATTCCTTAATGTTCCGTGTAGTCAGGAGTTTTCTGGTTTTCTCAGGTTTTGGGCTTAAGTCTCCTGCCTCTGGATTTCAGTTTTATTCTTCCAGTAGTCTCAAGACTTCTCCAACTATACAGCACTGATAATAAAACTTCTAGGTTAATGGTGAAAAGATTCTCCACCATGAGAGACAACCAGAGAGGTTCACAGAGTTACATGAAGAATAGGAGAGGGAGGAAGGAGATAAAGGTGAGCAGGAGAAAAGGGGGACTCAAGAGGAGAGAGACAGATCTACACAGTTATCTGTTCCCAAAGTGTTCTCCATAGCCCAGACACCCACAAAGATTCACCGAATTGGATTGGGAAGAGAAGGGAAAAGGAGGAAATAGAGCTTTTCTGAGGTAGAAAACAGAGAGTCAAAAGTGGGAGAGTAATCACCACACTCCTGAATAGAAATGGGAACTGAATATTGGATTCTTGAATGTCCAAAATTTATATCACATACTGAAAAACAAAGATTAAAAATCTAGTGTAGAGGTTAGACTCTTTGAAATACAATATTTAAAAACAAAAACAAAAGCACACAAAAAATTTAGAAATGTATATGAAGTTCGGTTTAAAAATAGGGTTTTTCTCTCTTTTTTTTTTGGCAAGGTTATAGTGAAATGAAAATGAAAATTAAGGAATAATAGAGGAGTATTAGAGGACTTTAAAAGGAAATAGGAGAGAAAAACAAGAAAAATTAAAAAAGAAAGAAAAAAAAAATTTTTTCCCCTAATTAAAAAAATCGTAAAAATATATGAAAATGAAAGTTGAGGAGTAATGGGGGAGTAATAGGGAATTTCAAAAGAAAATAAAAGAGAAAAAATAAAAAACAAAAAGGAAAGAAAAAAATTTTTTTTTTTAATTAAAAAAATATACATATATATCTAGGAATTTCTCTGGAGTTGTTGCGGTCAGCGTAGGTTCAGTTCAATTTCAGGTAGCTCCTCTTTCCAGCTTACACTAATCGATATCTGTAGGCCCCTTCCGGTGTAGTCGGTGTTACCTTCAGGGGTTTTAATCTGTTGCACCGGTCCTTTCTGAAGCGGTTCCCTTTGTTTATTTGGCTTCTGTTTGCTGTCTCTTCGGTGTCTAATTTCCGCCCTGACACAGGCGGGCGGAGGTGATCTCTTATTTAGGTTCTCCAGTTCAGTTCAGTCCTGCTACGGGGAGGGCGGGGCGCTGCAGACAGATGCCGCTCTGTGTGGATAGCGCTCACCGTGTTCCGGCCACCCTGGGTTTGCCCCGCTCAC
This sequence comes from Odocoileus virginianus, assembly GCF_023699985.2. Taxonomy (NCBI): domain Eukaryota; kingdom Metazoa; phylum Chordata; class Mammalia; order Artiodactyla; family Cervidae; genus Odocoileus; species Odocoileus virginianus. Next base: position 102,009,562 of record NC_069675.1, read on the forward strand.
GGGCGTCAGCGCTCTCCCCGTCCACACTGCCCAGGCTCCCGGCTGCTCCACGTGGAGCGGGCCCTGCGTTGAGTGCGGTTCCAGTTTTCGGGTACTCCACAAAAGCGCGGATTTGGTTGCGCCTGCGTTTTGTGCCTTTCCTGGCCTGAGCGGCCCAGGCAGCCAGAGGCTTGGGCGCACTCTCCCGGGTACGGTGCGCTTTCCCCTCCACGGCCCCAGCGCGCGCCGCCAGTCGGGTCTCAGGAAGTCTTTAGATAGGAACCGGGGGCCTGTTTGCAGTGTGGGAGGGGGTGGCTTCTCAGGGGCTGAGTTTGCCCTTTTCCCCTCCCCCCTGCCTCCTACCTCCAGCGGGGATGGGCCGGCTCTTCTCTGGAGATTCTCAGTCCCTTTGTTTTGCGAACCGCCGGCAGTGTGTTCGGGCCGGTTAATTTTGTCCCTTGCTATCCCACAGTTTAAAAAAGCTCCCTCCGATTGCTCTCAGGGTCTTCGGGCCGGTCCTTACCCTAAGCAGTGCCGCCCGCTCCTCTCCGTTCCGCCCCCGCTTGTTGCTGGAGGGTACGGGCGTCTGGGGTACTTTTCTGCTGGGAGTTGCTTTTAGGCATGTAATCTGTGGGCCTTGTTTAATTTTTCCTCCCAGTTAGATTGCCGAAAACTTCCCTCAGTCCCGCCAGTGCGAGGGTTTCCTCCCTTCGAAGCCAGTGGGCTGCTTTTCTGGGCGCCTGATGTCCTCTGCTAGCGATTAGAAGTTGTTTTGTGAAATTTGCTCAGCGTTCAAATGTTCTTTCGATGAATTTGTAGGGGAGAAAGTGGACTCCCCGTCCTATTTCTCCGTCATCTTCTGGATATTTCTTGAAATTGGGTGTTTTTCACTTGTAGCCCCACAAGCCTTGTGAGTATTAAGTATCCATAGCGCAGCTTTTCAAGTTGTTGTTGTTCAGTCACTGAGTCTTGTCATAAGCTGGATTTGTAAGTGTGTGAGTCTGTTTCTGTTGTGTCAATTAGTTCATTTGTATGAACTGATAGAATACAGCTGTCAGTGATATCTTAGGTTGTCTTTCTCTGACTTACTTCCCTTAGTATGATAATCATTTGGTCCATCCATGCTGGGGTCATTGGCATTATTCTGTTCTCTTTTATAACTTAGTAGGGTTCCAGTGAAGAGGCATGTCACTAATTGTTCATGTTTTGGTCAATGGACTCAAGAGATTCATAGTATCTGATGTTACATTTAGATCTGTGAACTGTTTGGAACTTAGTTCCAAATTTGGTTGGTTGATTGATTGAATTCGGTTGATTTCAGTGTCTTGTGTATTGTAAATTGTGCTGCCCTGAAAACAGCAGTGCATATGTCATTTCCAATTCTGATTTTCTCTAAGTCTAAGTCCAGGAGTGGGACTGCCAGGTCTTGCAGTTTCACTATGCCTAAGGGACCTCTATGCTGTTTTCCATAGTTGCTGTACACATTAACATCCCGATAAAGAATGAAGGACAATTCTGTTTTCCCTGTGCCCTCTGCAGGACTTATTCCTAGTAGATCTTTTTGATGCTGGTCTTCCTGACCAGTTTGAGGTGATTTGTCAGGGTAGTTTTGATTTCCATTCATTTAATATTTAGTGAGGTGGAGTATCCAAGGTCCTTTTTTGATCTTACACAGTATGAGTACAATTTACCAGTTGAAGTTGGTTTATTGAAAGTGTGCCCTGTTTTAAATTATTTTCCAATGATTTACACAGCGACATTACTTTATGGCAGGTGTCATATGCAGCCCCACAGACCTCGTGAGTTTTGAGCCCGGCGGCCCTGGTTTTGAAGTTGTTGTTACGGGGAATGGCCACAAGGGAGCAGCACTTCTTCATGCCCATCTCTGGTTCCTAGGGCGAGCAGAGCCTTTGGGAAAATCGTGTTCATCCAGGTTTCTTGGGCTCAGGTGAGCCCTGCCCTGGAGCCCTCTTGGTCAATTACCGAGCTGATTCCATCTTTACTCTTTAATATTAAGTAACTGTCTGGGTGGATGGCATCACGACTCAGTGGACAGGAGTTTGAGTAAGCCCCTGGAGATGGTGAAGGAGAGAAGCCTGGAGTGCTGCAGTCCATGGGATCGCAAAGAGCCGGACAGGCTGAGCGACTGAACAACAACAAACTGCCCAGGTGTGTCAGAAGCTGATCTGTGTATTTGGGCTTCCCTGGAGGCTCAGCTGGTAAAGAATCCGCCTGCAATGTGGAAGACCTGGGTTCAGTCCCTGGGTTGGAAAGATCCCCTGGAGAATACAGCAATGGCTGTGTATTTAGTTCCTGCTTTTCCAGTGTTTAGTGACAGCATGTCACCTTGGTCACCTCTTTAAAAACTCCATCTCCAAATTCAGCCATATCCTGGTGTCCTGGGGGGTTCAGAATGTGAATTTAGGGGGACATGACTGAGCCTGTAATGTCCTGCTTCGGAATGAGCTGACACGTGCCTCAGCCCCTCCTTCCCTCAAGTCCTTCGGGGGTGATGTGATGGCCAAGGCAGGGGCCGCGCCTGCCATGCTTGTGTCCCAACTGGGCAGCCCTTCTCCGCTCTCCTTGACCAGGTAGCAGCAGTGCCAGTGCCTCCTGAGGAGTGGTTCTGGGGTGCAGTGCTATGACCCTTGTCCTGCTGGGGTGAGTGGTTCAGGGTGCTGTGTTTCTTGTCCTGCTGGGGTGCTCAGTGTCCAGGAAGCCAGGAGCCAGCAGCCCAGTGGGGATGCCGGGAACGCTCAGGGTCCTGGAGAATGCCTCTCCCACCAGACACCCCAGCCAAAGGGGGAAGCCTTGGGGGATCACAGGGGGAAGTCATGATCTCGTTTGTGCTGCAGGAAGGCAACATTGAGTTGGGGTGTGAGAAGCCCCCTGGGGTCAGGGAGCTTGGTTGGGGCCTGTTGGAGGGATTGGGCTTGGTCCAGGGCTGCGGGGGTAGAAGGGAATTAGTGTGGGGACTGGCTATAGGCTCTGCAGGAGGAGCTGACAGTCCCTGGAGCACAAGGAAGTGGGACCCTGGGAGGGCCTGGGTGGGGCTCAGCAACCCGGGAGGGTGGGACCCCCTTCTGCGGGTGGGAGCAGCAGGATCTCAGCCCTCTGAGGGGCCTGTTAGCTCCCAAGATGAGATGTGGGCACAGTGGTTGGGCCAGTGCATCTGGCCTGGGAGAGGGGCACAGGCTGGAAATGTCACTGGAATCATCACAGGGAGGAAGGGGAAAGGCCAGGAAGGGTCAGTGGTTACAGCAGAACATGTGCAGTGACTGCAGTCCTGTTGGAACCAACTCAGAGCCCAAAGGGGTGGTTGTCAGGAGCTCGACTTTACTTTCTTATTCCTTTGTAAAACCACTGTGTCAGAATTAGGGACACCATCAGGAGACTTCAGAGCTCCGTGGTGCTGTGGCTTCATCAAAGGGTCCCAAGTGGAAAGAGAACCACTGCAGGCCCCGCCCGCATCCCCACTGGGGAGGAGCCCCATCAGGGCACCGGGGCTCACAGACTTCAGGGAGCTCCTGCCCTTGACTGGTCTTCTCCTTCCCACCAGCTGCTGGTCCGAGGCCCAGGCACCCCCATCCTGGCTCCAGCCTCCCAGACCTGGCTTCTGGGACAGCTTAGGGGTAAGTAAGACCCTCACACTCCTGTGCTTGCCTGGGGGTAAGAATGTCTAAAAATCTGCACCTCGCAGACCATGGAGGGCTGAGTGTTTCCAGCAGGTATAGGGGAAAGATGGGGCGTGAGGTTCCTACATGTGCAGGGCCTTCCCAGTGCAGAGATCTGTGCTTTTCCCCGGCCAGCCAGCTCCCCACGTCATCCTCCCAGGAAGCCCAGATCCAGGGTCACGAGGGCAGAGGCCGTCCCCCGGCTTGTCTGTAACTTCTCACCCCCACGGCGAGGAGCCTGGCTCCCACCATCTGCTGTTTATCTCTGCGTTGCTCCTTTCCAGATGACACACGCAGAAGTTTCAGCTTTCTTAGCTACTGCAGCCTGGAAAGAACCCCATAAAATAAGCCCACTGTTTATGAAAGGTCCATTTTGCTTTTAGTCTACAGATTCTGTTAATTTCCAAAGTTGAGTCATCACCTTTTGCGGCGTCCCTTACACTGAGGCTTCTCTGTGTCGTTTCTATTATTCCAAGTCCAAGCTCACTCTGCCGGCTGCACAATAGGCCAATGAATCTGAGAGACAAGGTGTTGAGGCAAAGAAGAGGCTTTAATTGGGGAGCCATCAGACCAAGAAGATGGCAAGCCAGCACCTCAAAATAACGGCCTTATTGGGGTCTGGATGCCAGGTTCTTTTATAGATCAGAGAGAAAGAAGCAATGAGGAACTAAAGTCAAAATGCAGAATAGAGATGGAGAGGCAGTGGGGAAGTAAAGTGAAGGGGCCTTCAGTCTTGCAAAGTATCTCCCAGGGAATGTCCAGCCTTGGAAGGGGTGTGGGCAGGGACAAACTATCCCCCATGAACTGAACAAAGGCACTTTAGTTTACAGTCAAGCAGAGGGGTAGGGTCCTCCAGGCAAGCCACTGAGCATGATTATAATAATAAAAACAACGAAAAGCAAGTCACGAGTCACAGAAATAGCTTCCAACATGGAGTCAGAGTTGGCTTTCTCCCTGCAACACTACCACAGTTAGATGCAATGTCACGGTGTGTATTCCACTGCTACATCCAAAATAGCTAAATTTGAGTAGATTATGTTTACCCCTTGGGCCATACAAATCTGTGGGCTCAGACAAAAACATAGGGACAGGCTTTCCTACCTGCAGTTGAAGAGGAAAAGTTAAAATTTTACATAACTTCCTGCTCCTTCTGCCTCTGTAACTCAGCTTGCTTCTTGCAAAGTCTGGCTCACGTAGGTAACTTAGTCTCAGACACTGGGGACCTACAATACTAGGAACCGGAGCTTATCTCACTCACCCTTGTCCTGCTCTTTGCAATTGCCTAGCCCCTGCAAACCTGCTTAATCATGCCTGTCCAGGTCAGGCATCCCCCTCCCCATCCTGACTGCTGTTTCCATGCAGGAGAAACCCCTTAGTTTAAACCAGCCTATTAACAGCTAGTGTTGCCCACTATAGTCTGTCTATAAAAACTCTGTAACCCTTTTGTTCGGGGCTCAGAGCTTGGAGTGTTAACTCCTTGGGGCCTGCGGGCATAATAAACCTGAGTTCTGCAACTCTCTAAGTGTGGTGCTTGGTTTTTTGAGTACAGGTTTCTGCAACAATATGTCAGATAAGATTTATTCTTTTCTTCCCATGGGTTGATGGCTCATTCTTTTCTATTGCTGAGCAGTATTCATTGCATGTGTATGGGAGGAAAAACAATTTTCCTCTAACCTAGGTGGTTAGTTGAGACTCACTATAAAAAACAAACAAACAAAAGACAGATTACCAGGAGAAAAACAGAAGTTTAATAGCATGGATACCTCTTGTATATATGGAAGTTAACAAGAAAACTGAGTCACTCCCTTAAATGTCCAAAGCCATCACCTTAAATGCCATCTTCAGACACAAACAAAAGACCTGGGGGGAGGGGCGGGGAAGGGGGAAGCCAGTTATGGCAGGCTATCATGCAAAACACAGTAAAGAAGGGTATGGTTGTTTGCAGATTGAAGTCAGGACTTGTCTGCCTATTTCTGGTGGGAAAAGGGGCAGCCCTTAAATATGGAGATTTCTCTATTGTAAATGTCTTTCACAAAAGGACAGTTACTACTTAGCTTTCCAAGATTCCTTTTTTAAAAAAAACATTAGACTGAAATAATCTTTATGGCAGAGAGTCGTATTTTGGAGTGGCATATTCTGCTTGCCTTAACATAGATGTACCCCACTTTGCTTGTGTATTCATCTATTGAAGGATATCCTGATTTGTTCAGGTTTTCAGCTATTATGAATACTGCTGCTGTGCATAATTGTATCCTTGTTTGAATTTGGAAATAGATTTTCAAAGCAGTTGACTAAATAACAAAAGTGTGATTGTTGGATCCCATAGTTTAGCTGTAGAAAAAACTGCCCAGCTGTCTTACAAGGTGGCTGTGCATGCACACCACCAGCAGTGAGGGGGGTTCCTGTCATTTCTCACCCTCCAGCAGTTGGCACTGTCCCACATCTGGAGGTCTGTAGTCCTAATAGGTGTGGTGTGGCATCTCATGCTTTTCATTTGTAATTCCCTAGTAGTGTTGAAGAGGAAAAGTTCTAATTTTACATAACCTCCTTCTCCTTTTGCCTCTGGAACTCAGCTTTCCCCTTGCAAAGTCTCGATCACGTAGGTCATCTAGTCTCAGAAAGTGGGGACTTGCAATACTAGTGTTGTAATCCCATGTTCCAGGAAACAAACTCACTCAGAAGGTCAATGCAGATAGTGCAGTGCAGTGTGTACACAGGCGGGCCCAAGGCAGTCTCCTCTTAGCCAAGGACCCTGAACAGTTTTCGAGATAACCTTATATACCCTAAGCATACATGCTCAAACCCACCTCTCCAAATTCTCTGAAACTAGTCTGGACAAAGGAAAAGAAAGATACAATCAAAGCTAACCATGTGATTCATATGCCTTAAGCATAGGTAGTTAACAGTGGACAATTATCAATAGGCCTGTGGTCACACCCTAATAAGCATAATAGAATGTATGATTCTATTTGGTTACACGGATAATTAGGGTGTTCTTTTAGGCAATGGAGAGTCTAGGTGTGAGCCCTGGGGCTCTTCCATGGGGGGAGGGGGTCTGGTTTTCCTGTTGGTGTGTCGTTTCCATAGATACTGGGCATAGAGCTCAAAGTCCACAGTCTGGCCCAAGATGGAGTCCTGCTTTCAGGATGGAGCCTGTTCTGTCTGTTTCCTCCTTCATTCCCCCTACCTGATGCTCTTAACTCATAGTATGAGCGTCACTCACAGGGATATATTGCACCCTGGCTCTCCGACTGCCAATTTTGGAGAACGACAGCAACCTTTGGGTTATAAAGTTCATAATACATTGTAAAATGCAGGGTCCACAAAGCAAAACTATCATTGCAACTTTAACAACGGTAAATATAGTTTTCTGCCAATCACCCTTCACCCAAGATAGGATCGAAGTCCAGAAAGGAATGTTTTCATTTGACATTGCTTTTACCTGGTTTTCATGTCATCTAAAGCAGCTGATACGTTGGCAGATAAATCAGGAATATATATATAGAACAGTCAAGCTTGATTATAGCACAGGTTCCTCCTTGAGCAGCTGTGAGCATGTCCAAAGGCATTCTATTTTCGAATTACTGCTTCTTTTCTCATTTGGATTTGTTCTTCATTTAAGGCTTGAATGGTTTAAGCACTATCTAGGAGGGCCTGTTTTGTGAAATTAGTCAAGGCTTCTACTTTAATTGTAATATCTGTAGTCCCTATAGAAGGTATGAATAAGGCAGCAATACACTCATACCATTGAAACACAGACCTTGTCCACCTAGCATGTAAATAAGGTAGATTTACCGGACCTTGTTGTCGGTTAGGCTTTATGCTGCCATGGGCAAAAGCGAATCCCAGTGTGCAGTGGCTTACCCAGCCAATTGGTAACCAAGGCCAAAGGTTAGGCCGACAAAGCCACTGGGTTCCATCGGGCACCATCCAGCGGATTCCAGGGTTATATTTCCAATCAGAGCCTGGCCAATGGATGGACTGGTTGGGGTGGTATGTGACCTCGAGTGTTCGTTTACATTGCTCAGGGGAGAGGTACCCCATGTATTTTAGTTCTTTTGGGTCTGATGGAGGTCACCAAGCCCTGCCCTTCGTTCTTTTTGTTCCCAGCATACAGCGGAGTAAGTAATTAACCCTTTTCTGGGGTCATCCAGAAATATTCATCCCAGACTTGGTAGAATCGCTCAACATACCTAGAGGCCTGTCCTCCCTTGCTGGTCAGGGAGCCTTTTTCCTTTTTCTTTTTAAATATGAGGTATAGGCTTTTGTTACTCCTATGAAACTGGTATTTACATCAAATGTAACCCCATGACCCGAGTCTATTGACTGTAGTTCTGGCTTACACCAAGAAAGCAGGGAGAGATTATGACTGACAAGAGAAAGGAAAGTCTATTTTTGTCATCTCAGAAAAGAGCAGAGTGGTTTAAAATCTTGGCAGAGCGGTGACACCCACCAAGGAAGTCCATCCACCACAGACAGAGGCATAGCCCCATATAGCCAGCAGTTGGAGGTGTTGTGGAGGTCCACATAGGAATGTGCCCATGAGATGAAAACATTGTCCTGAGTTGAAACAGAAGTTAAATTCAAAATCACGTTGATGAGGCCAAGCAGCAGCAGTTGATTATGTGGCTTCATCCTGAAGGGGCTCGTCCGGGATTTTCTTTTCCTTCTTCTTCTTAAGGAGGATCTTAGTCTCTCGAGGGTCAGTAGGGCCCCTCTGTGCAGCCCACTCAACATTTTCTGGGTCTGCCTGGTATGCTGTCTTCACCCTCGTGTGGTGGATCCAGGGAGTGACATCTGCAGGTTTAACTGCTGTAGGGCTGGTTAGAACAACAGTATATGGACCCTTCCAACGTGGGGCCAAGGAGTCGTGTTTCCAGTCCTTGACCCACACCTGATCCTTGGGCACAAATTCGTGAATCTGTTCCCCAAGGGGGAATGGCACCCTTTCTTGTACAAACTTAGTTCCCTGATTTATTACCTTACCCAGCTCTTCCATCTGCTGTGAAATCTCATCTCCCCTTACCTGAGGAAAATTTGTTGACACCTGTTTTATTATGGGAGAGGGCCTCCCATACACAATTTCCTATGGAGAATAGCCATGGGACCGTGGGGTCATCCTGAGTCTGAGCAGAGCCGTCAGAAACAAGTCCACCCAGGAGCAGTCAGTCTATAAGATCCACTTGGAGAGTCTCTTTAAGTGTCCGGTTGGTCCGTTCCACCATCCCAGAACTCTGGGGCCTATATGCAGTGTGTAGTTTCCATTTGATGTTTAAAGTTCTGCTTACTTGTTATACTAAATCAGCTACGAAAGCCAGTCCATTGTCTGATCCATTGCTGGCAGGAAATCCAAACCTGGGGACTATCTCCCTAAGCAGGCACCGGGCAACTTCTGATGCTCTTTCAGTCCGGGTAGGAGAAGCTTCTACCCATCCCAAGAAGTACATACCATGACCAGCAGATAACGGTAGTGTCAATGAGGTTTCATTTCAGTGAAGTCCACTTCAAAGGGCAGTGTGCTTTTTAGCCAAATCCCCGGAGGTTTCTGTCTGTGCCGAGAGGCAGCACTGACCTGTGAGCAGGCAGTGCAGTTCTGAGATTCTGTCCTGCATAGGGAAGAGAGGCGGGGAACCAAGAAATATTTTTGAATTAGCTCTTCCAGTTTATCATGGCCTAGGTGGGTCGCTTGGTGTGTTTGGCTTACCAGAGTGGGTGCCAGCTCCTCTGGTACCAATAATTTTCCACTTGGCAATTCCCACCATAACTTTTCAGTCTTGATGTCCCCTTCCGCTTTGGTTACTTGGTTTTGGGCTTCAGTGTATTTTGAAGACTCCACCGTTAGCTCAGGCAGCTCCGCCAATATGAGAGCTTTAATAGAGGCTTCACTTGTCACCCCCAAGCCCTTGGCTGCTTGTTTAGTGGTCTCATCTGCCAGTCTGATCCCTGAGCCCGGGGGGCATCCTCCTTTTGATGTCCTCAGCAGTCCTGTATGACTGCGATCCTTTGTGGTTCCCAGGCAGCATCTAATAGGGTCTTAATTTCTTCCTTATTTTTAGTATCTTTCCCACTAGCTGTCAAAGGCCTCTCTCCTGCACAGAGCCCCGCGTGCATGCAGTGCGGCACAGGCCCACCTGGGGTCTGCGTCAGTGTGTGTCTTCTTACCTTCTGACCGCCGGAGGGCCTGGGTTACAGCATGCAGCTCAGCCTGTTGAGCGGACCAGTGTGATGGCAGAGAGCTAGCCCCAGCGATGGTTTCTTCCGTGACTCTGCACATCCCGACAGTCGTTGTCCTCGTTTCACCAGGCTGGTGCCATTGGGGTACAGGATCTAATCTGGGTCCGGGACTGGCTGGTCTCTCAAGTCAGGTCTGCTGGCATAAACTTCTTCTAGGCTTTCCTTGCAATCATGTGAGGGCCCACCTTGTCCCACAGGAAGGAGAGTGGCCAGATTCAGGGCCTGACAAGGCTCACTAGTAACATGGGGGTTCTCACATAACAGTCCCCGGTACTGAGTAATCCGGGATGTCGACAGCCATTTATGGGGGTCCCCTTGCAGGAGGGTGTTGACCTCATGCGGGACTTTTACGATCAAATCTTGGCCCAAAGTCAGCTTGGTTGCCTACTGGTCCAGTAAGGCAACCACAGCAACTGCCCATAAGCATCCCGGCCACCCAGTGGCAACGTTGTCCAGCCGTTTCTGGAGAAGCCCGGGTCTGCCCCATGTCCCCATGGTCTGGGACAACACTCCCATAGCCATCTTGTCCTTTTCAGTCACGTAAAGAGTAAACTGCTTAGCAAGGTCTGGCAGGCCCAAGACGGGCCTGACGTAATTGTATCAGGTTTGAGTTCTGTTAGCACTGGGACTTGTTTTGCAAATCTGGGGGTGTTCTCTTCTGCCCAGACCTCAGGGGATTGCATTAACTCTCTTTCTCTCTTGAATGTTTAGCCTTTCTAGGAGATCGTGCAACCTCCATTCATCTTGAGGGCTTACCAAGAGGAAGAGCAAATAGGTGGTTGAGCCCACTCGAACAGTGGGTCTTTCATGGGGAGAAAGGTCACTTGTGCACCCAATTTAGACAGCAAGTCTCTTCCTAACAAAGGTATTGGACATTCAGGGATGTATAAAAATTCATGAGTCACTTGGTGTCACCCATCTGACATTTTCAGGGTAGGCTAGAGACACAAAGCCTGCATTTATCACCATCTGAGACCCAGCGGCCTCTGGATCTATTGGCGTATAAAGTCTACAGGCCTTGCACAGTCTTTCCTAGAACTCAGAGGGTGATTCGCTTTCCCTTTGAATCACTTCGGGGGGTTTTGCCATACTCATAGGTTTTGGGCCCCCCTTGAGGCCTTGTAAAATAGCCGCCCGATGTCTCTCCAGGCAGCCCCTCCCTTCCTCTGCGTCACAGCCCCAGTTGGGCCTCTCACTGGGGGTGGCTGGTTCTCCCACCGCTGTGGGTTTGCAGGGCTCTCCCTTCTTCTGTGTCTGCCCAGTTAGGCCTCTCATCGGGGGCGGCTGGTTCTCCCACTGCTGTGGGCTTGCAGGACCCTCCCTTCCTCTGTGTCACAGCCCCAGTTGGGCCTCTCACCGGGGGTGGCTGGTTCTCCCACTGCTGTGGGTTTGCAGGGCTCTCCCTTCTTCTGTGTCTCCCCAGTTAGGCCTCTCATCGGGGGCGGCTGGTTCTCCCACTGCTGTGGGTTTGCAGGACCCTCCCTTCCTCTGTGTCACAGCCCCAGTTGGGCCTCTCACCGGGGGTGGCTGGTTCTCCCACTGCTGTGGGTTTGCAGGGCCCTTCCTTCTTCTGTGTCTCCCCAGTTAGGCCTCTCATCGGGGGCGGCTGGTTCTCCCACTGCTGTGGGTTTGCAGGACCCTCAGGTGCCGTTTCTCTGAACCATTTTCTGGCCTCATTTAGGAGCCTGTGTTTGTCCTCAGGGCTGAGAAGGGAGACTAGGAGTTGGATTATGTCACCCCATATAGGGCGGTGGGTTCAAACAATAGTCTCCACTGGCCTAATCATGGTTGTGGCTCCCCCGAGTACGGTCGAGCGTGTCTCTGCCAGTTTACTATACCCATAGAGGAAAATGGCTGGTAATAGGCTATGGGGGGGCGATGGTAGTGCCCACACGCGTCCTGACCTGGAGGCTGCTGTAGCTCTCTGAGGGGCATCTGTAGTGGGGTTCTTTCCCCCTGTTCCTTGGAGGCGCGCAGCCTCTAATTCCTGTGTTTTCGTCCCCCTCCCCATCAGTACTCACCGGGAGAGGTGGATACAATCGAGGAGGTCCAGCTGAGGTGGCATTCTGGGGGCGTTGACCAGAGGTCTCCATCGCTGGGATCGGAGCCTGCCGAGCTGGCGGCTCTACAGTCTCCAGGAGAACCGGCGGAGGAGCAGCGGCCACCGCAGGAACTTCACCCGGCCCTGGATCGGGCGTTAGGGGGCCTCTGGTCCTGATGGAACACTGGGTGGTGGCCGCGTCACCATCCAGTATGGGAGAGAGGTCAGGCCATCCCTGTCCAAATCGTGTAGAATTTCCTTTTTTATCATCAGTCAACTTTTGTGCCATTAATATTTTTCCTTTTCCCTTCTGGATACAGAACCTTGCCCAAGTAGGAGGGTCTTGAGCTAACCCTGGTGATGCTGCTAAGTCGCTTCAGTCGTGTTCGACTCTGCATGCCACAGATGGCAGCCCACCAGGCTCCCCCGTCCCTGGGATTCTCCAGGCAAGAGCACTGGAGTGGGTTGCCATTTCCTTCACCAATGCATGAAAGTGAAAAGTGAAAGTGAAGTCGCTCAGTCGTGTCTGATTCTTAGCGACTCCATGGACTGCAGCCCACCAGGCTCCTCCGTCCATGGGATTTTCCAGGCAAGAGTACTGGAGTGGGGTGCCATTGCCTTCTCCTGAGCTAACCCTAGTCTTGAGTCAATATATGGATACTGATCCGGGTGTCCTGGCTCTCCTGTGACTACTGTATAGACTGCTTCCACTATTTTTAAGTTCATGGCGTTCTCTGGTGGCCATCCTACTCCCACAGGGGGCCATTCGACCTCACAGAGTATGTGGAGGTCATCTTCACCCCATAGTCTCCTCCAAATACATTCTTTAAATTTTTAATCATGCACTCCAATACAGTTGCCTTAGATTCACTTCCCCCCATCTTGCTTACCTTCTCAGACCGTCTTCTACTTTTCCTTTTCGTTCTGTCTACGAAGTTCTAAGTACCCTATGTACTTCTGATATTTCCACTCAGTGACACTTAAATTGCCATTCCACCTCCTTCCTAATTGGGGTGAGAAGAGCCTTACCTGTCAGATCCCAGAGGCAGAGGGGGATAGGCATGTCTTCACCTGCCGGTCCGCATGGCTGAACCAGAACACCACGTGGTCCGAGACTATTTCTCCCTTAACGTTTAAAGTCCGTTCTGCCTTGGTGGGCTTGATCAGGCACAGATGAAGACACAGATGGGTTAAGTATCCCACGTCCCAGGCAGTCTCTGGAAAAGCCAATTTGTACTCACTTATGTATCCCGCTCCTTCTAGCCTGACGATTCCAAGGGGTCAAGCATTTCTCAGCAGACCCTGGGCGGGCAGAGTACAAGCACACAAGGACCCCGTCTCTTCTCCTAGAAATCCCCTGGCAATTGCTTGGTAATAATTTTCCTCAAGAGGGCGTGGACACGCCTCCTAATGATCTTCACAGGTTTCCTTGCTAAGCCCTAACACGCTCGTCGACCTGTGTACCAAGCAATCGCTGCCACCTGCCTATTCCAGGCTCCTGTGGGTCTGAGCCCCTTCCAGTCCCTCCCAGGGGGGTGATCAGGCCCCCTCTTCCACCCTGCGGGGGGGTTCCTCCTCACCCCAGTGCTCAGTTCCCCTGCTGCCGAACACTACCTGCTAACGTGAAAGGTCCGGGCGTTGAGAAGCAGAATCCTTCCAGAAGGGCGAGGCCCCTTCTCCCCTCTAGAAGATTCAAGCTGCAAGGACTCGGAGTAGTCCCAAATGGGACTTGTCTCCTCAAAGTGAGTTTCCCGGCCAACGCACCAAATGTTGTAGCCACACGTTCTGGGAAACAAACTCACTCAGAAGGACAATGCAGATAGTGGAGTGCAGTTTATTACACCGGCAGGCCCCAGGCAGTCTCCTCTTAGCCAAGGACCCCAACCAGTTTTTTGTGGAAACCTTATATACCCTTAGTGTACGCGGTCAAACCCACCTCCCCAAATTCTCTGAAACTAGTCTGAACAAAGGAAAAGAAAGATACAAAGTTAATCCATGATTCATATGCCGTAAACCTGTGATTCATATGCCTTAAGCCTAGGTAGTTAACAGTGGACAATTATCAATAGACCTGTGGTCATACCTCAATAAGCATAATAGAATTTGTGATTCTATTCAGTTACACAGATAATCAGGGTGTTCTTTTAGGCAACGGAGAGTCTTAGGTGTCCCCTTCCATGGGGGGAGGGGGTCTGGTTTTCCAGTTGGTGTGTCGTTTCCATAGATACGGGGCCTAGAGCTCAAGGTCCACAGCCCGGCCCAAGATGGAGTCCTGCTTTCAAGATGAAGCCTGTTTTGTCTGTTTCCTCCTTCAATGCGAGAGATTCAGACATGATCCCTGAGTTGGGAAGATGCCCTGGAGAAGGAAATGGCAACCCACTCCAGTATTCTTTCCTGGAAAATTCCACGGACAGCGGAGACTAGCAGGCTACAGTCCATGGGGTTGCAAAAAGTCGGACACAACTGAGTGACTGAACACAGTGATGAGTGAGGGGTGTCCTTCCAGGTGTGAGTCATGCATAGCTGGACACATCATGTTCTTATTCAGGCTCCCTTCCCATGTAAGTCATTACGGAGTGTTGAGGAGGGTTCCTTGTGCTATGCAGTGGGTCCTTGTGGATGGCTTTTATAAAGAGTAGTGTGTGTATGTTAATCTGAACCAGCTCATTTCTCCCTGCCCTCCACTTTTTCTCCTTGGGAACTGTAAGCTTCTTTTGGGAACCATGTCAGTGAGGCCGTTTCTCTTTGGTAAAGAAGTTCATGTGTCTCTATTTTTAGAATACACCTAGAAGTGATGCCATATGATTCTTGTCTTGCTCTGTCTCCCCTATTTCACTTAGAATGATCACCTCTACTTTCCTCCCTGTGACTGGAAATGTCATTATTTGATCCCTTTTAATGGCTGGATAATACTGTATTATGTCTAGGTACCCCATCTTCTTTACCTGTTCATCTGTGTTCTGCTCTTAGATTGCTGCCGTGTCCTGCTTATGGTCCTAGTGCAGCTGTAATCATCAGTTCAGTTCAGTTCAGTCGCTCAGTCGTGTCCGACTCTTTGCGACCCCATGAATCGCAGCACGCCAGGCCTCCCTGTCCATCACCAACTCCCGGAGTTTACTTAAACTCATGTCCATCGAGTCGGTGATGCCATCCAGCCATCTCATCCTCTGACGTCCCCTTCTCCTCCTGCCCCCAATCCCTCCCAGTATCACCGTCCTTTCCAATGAGTCAACTCTTCGCATGAGGTGGCCAAAGTATTAGAGTTTCAGGCTCAGCATCAGTCCTTCCAATGAACACCCAGGACTGATCTCCTTTAGGATGGACTGGTTGGATCTCCTTGCAGTCCAAGGGACTCTCAAGAGTCTTCTCCAACACCACAGTTCAGAAGCATCAATTCTTCAGCACTCAGCTTTCTTCACAGTCCAACTCTCATATACATACAGGACCACTGGATAAACCATAGCCTAGACAGACTAGACAGACCTTCGTTGGCAAAGTAATGTCTCTGCTTTTTAATATGCTGTCTAGGTTGGTCATAACTTTCCTTCCAAGGAGTAAGCGTTTTTTAATTTCATGGCTGCAGTCACCATCTGCAGTGATTTTGGAGCCCCCCAAAATAAAGTCTGACACTGCTTCCACTGTTTCCCCATCTATTTGCCATGAAGTGATGGGACCAGATGCCATGATCTTCGTTTTCTGAATGTTCAGCTTTAAGCCAACTTTTTCACTCTTGTCTTTCACTTTCATCAAGAGGCTTTTTAGTTCCTCTTCACTTTCTGCCATAAGGGTGGTGTCATCTGCATATCTGAGGTTATTGCTATTTCTCCCAGCAATCTTGATTCCAACTTTTGTTTCTTCCAGCCCGGCGTTTCTCATGATGTCCTCTGCATATAAGTTAAATAAGCATGGTGATGATATACAGCCTTGAAGTACTCCTTTTCCTATTTGGAACCAGTGTGTTGTTCCATGTCCAGTTCTAACTGTAGCTTCCCGACCTGCATATAGGTTTCTCATAGCAAGAAGAGATAAGAAAGCCTTCCTCAGCAATCAATACAAAGAAATAGAGGAAAACATTAGAATGGGAAACACTAGAGATCTCTTCAAGAAAATTAGAGATATCAAGGGAACATTTCATGCAAAGATGGGCACAATAAAGGACAGGAATGGTAGGGATCTAACAGAAGCAGAAGATATTAAGAAGAGGTGGCAAGAATACACAGGACTGTACAGAAAGATCTTCATGACCCAGATAATCATGATGGTGTGATCACGCACCTAGAGCCAGACATCCTGGAGTGTGAAGTCAGGTGGGCCTTAGAAAGCATCACTACGAACAAAGCTAATGGAGGTGATGGAATTCCAGTTGAGCTATTTCAAATCCTGAAAGATTATGCTGTGAAAGTGCTGCACTCAGTAGGCCAGCAAATTTGGAAAGCTCAGCAGTGGCCACAGGACTGGAAAAGGTCAGTTTTCATTCCAATCCCAAAGAAAGACAATGCCAAAGAATGTTCAAACTACCGCACAATTGCACTCATCTCACAAGCTAGTAAAGTAATGCTCAAAACTCTCCAAGCCAGGGTTCAGCAATAAGTGAACCGTGAACTTCCAAATGTTCAAGCTGGTTTTAGACAAGGCAGAAGAACCAGAGGTCAAATTGCCAACATCTGCTGGATCATCAAAAAAGCAAGAGAGTTCCAGAGAAACATCTATTTCTGCTGTGATCATAGTCTTTTCAAATTTTGGTATCTACACCCAGGTGTGGGATCGCTGGATTCCATGGCACTTCTATGTTTAGTTTTTAAAAAGAAACTTCATACTCTTTGCCTATTGGATGGACCGATTCACGTTCCCACTGAGAGTGCAGGGGAGT